>NC_142025.1:56163759-56358817 GCF_049901735.1 Notechis scutatus | reverse complement strand
CCTTCTAAAAGAGGAAAAAGCGGTAGTTTGGTGGTGCTGAAAGGAAAGTTTACCCTCTTTTCCTACGGAATAAATAAGTGGATATTAAGAAGAGCACATCCTGTTGGTCCCAGGATACCGCAAAGTCCCTGGTAGATCCAGGAGAAGCTCTTTTTGCCAGCCGCAAAGAGGCAGCCATTAAAGCTGCTGAAGTTGGGACAGCTCCGAACGAAAGAGAACAGAAGGAGAAAGTGTGCGGTTTGGTGAGAACTTTTTCTTTATTTTAAGATTTGAAAGGACACCCTAAGGAAAAGAAAGAATCTGTAAAAGTTTTTTTTTTGAAACAAATTTTATTTATTTTAAAGACAAACAAACCATCATTAACCATTAAATACATAAAACCTCTTTCCATTATAAATTTTTACAAGTCGAATAAAACATTATTTTATACAACATAATTCTATTTTACCCCATTTCCATATGAACATAAGTAAATATCTTTTAGCAAGTTTCTCATTATTTCTCTTTATTCTTATTCAATTTCATTATTATTATTTTTCTATATTTATCCATTTTATAGTCATCCTCTTCATTTCTCTCTGACTTGTTTTACCGTTATTCTCACCCAACATTCCTCCAAGGTTTTATTAATTCTCAAACATAAACACACAAAACACAAAAACGTAAAACTTCTTTTTAAAAGTAGCTTGGCCCCAGATTACCTCTCTTTATATGGACTTCAATTAAATTCATGCTCATCTTATATACCATTACCTATCTTATTTACCATTCTATATCTTCTATATAGCTTCTCCCGCTTTTCACTCTTCTTAATTCTATTTTATTTATTTCATTTTAATTTAAATCATTATACTTGTATCTTTTTGTCCATTCTTTCCAAATTATCCATTTATCTCATTCCTATAGTAAAAAAAAGGATTTCTCCTGGAATCACTAATCAAAGTATGATGCCTTTCTATCGTCCCCCTAAATTAACATTTAAAATAATGCCTAATACCCAATCTGATTCTGCTTAGTACATTCTACCTACTAACGTTTAAAAGAAAAAAAATAATAAATCCAAAATGATTAAATACATAATTAAATAATAAATCTAAATATTAAATCTTGTAACATTCCAATTATCTATTTCAAAAACAAATGCTACAATAATAAGTTTATAATAACATCAACACAATAGTCAATTAAACTCTTTAATTAAACTCAATATTTTAGACATTCCCTTTAATATTTTATTAAATTTTAAAGTCTATCATTACTAAACGTTTCAATATTTTAATCTTTTATTAATTCTTATAACATTCTAATTTCCTATTTCTAATACAAATACTACAATACCATCTTATGTACCTTGCAGAATCTTCTTTTTTTAAAAAAATATACATTACCCTTTATCCCTAAAAAAAATTCCTTTTCCCATCTTGTTTCATACCTTTGTGGCTTTTTCCCCCTTTTCCCTTCCTTTCTTATCCCACCTGGCCTTTTTATCCCCCCCCTCCTAACCTCCGCCTTTTAGCTTCCCCTCTCTGTTGTATTCCTTTTTTCTTTTGCTTTCTAACATTGTATTGATTTTGCATCTTATTTTTCTCTTTCTTGGGTGTTTTTTTAAGTCTTAAGTCCTTCATTTTCCTTCCTCTCTTTCTCCTTTCTTTCTTAATTGAACTTTTGGATTCATTAAAGATGGCATCTTCTTCTTCTTCTTCTTCTTCTTCTTCTTCTTCTTCTTCTTCTTCTTCTTCTTCTTCTTCTTCTTCTTCTTCTTCTTCCTCCTCCTCCTCCTCCTCCTCCTCCTCCTCCTCCTCCTCCTCCATCTGTTGTTGTGTTTGTTGACAAATAGCAAGCGCCATTTCTAAAAAGTGAAAGGCTTCTTTCACAGCATCCTTGCCTTCTTTCTTTATTTTTCCATATTCCTTTCTAAGTTCATCAACAGGTAAAGCCATTATAAACCTTTTTTTCCCCATCTTCTTCTTCTTCTTAAAACAACCAAGATGTTTCAAAAGTTAAAACAGTTCCCCAAAGTCCCAGAGTCATCAATCAGTCCAAACAAAGCACAAAGTTCTCACTTTCTCTTCCTGGGGTAATATCAATAAAAAGAAGAAAAAAAGCCCAATCTGTATTTTAAAGCCTTGTTGCAATTGATTTCTAGTCTCAAAATCTTCAAGGCATCTCCTCCAACAAGATCTTAATATATTTTTTGTCCTCTCCCTTCCCACTTATAACAAGAAGCCAAATTTTTACCTTCTATAAAAGACAGGTTTCTCAATGTCCATTTATTAATTCCGTAGGGAAGGAGAGTAAACTTTCCATTTCAGTACCTCAAATTCGCTTGAAAATCTTCTCTGGGAAACAAAGTATCATTCAAAAAGTCATAGTTTTCAGGGTGATAGGTGTATCTTAAAGTCCTGGGTCAGCCAAAAAAACTTTCTCTTCAAAACTTTCTCCTCTTCCTCCTGCGCAGTCTTACCCAGCTGCTGGCTTCTTTGTGGCGGCCATTACAGACCGCCGCTCCACCGCTCTTGAGAGAAGGGGTTTTGCTGGCTGGGGAGGGGTCTGCGACACCCCCAAACCCTCTCTGGATCCCCTATCTTCGGCTGCCTCTACAGGGGCAGCCTTAGCCTCAGACCCGTCGGGATCGGAGGCACCAAGATGGCTAGCGCAACAGGGATCGCGCAGGATCGCGAATCCCTGCCGCTGCCGAAGCCTGGCAAACCGAAGAATCTGTAAAAGTTTTGACAGAAGTGATTAAGTGGCGATTTTAAACAGGAATGTCAAAGTATTTTTTTTTTCATTGCTTGATTTTCTACACATGATTTTATATTTTGAAACTGGACTGTTTTTTTCTTCTTCCACCTATTCTTTCTCCTTTTTGTTTTTATAATATTTTAGGCTAGAGACTCCCTTTTAGTCATCTTTTTAAATATCTTTTTCCCTTTTTAATTAATTTTAATTATATTTTGTTTGGAAAAGGAGGGGAAAAGTGAAAGCAAAGAACCTTTGTAACATTGCCAACTAGAGGCTTGGAAATATTCTATTTCTTTTTCTTGACCAGACAAAGCTGAGAAAAAACTGAGACTTCTTTTCAAGGACATTGCTATTTGATAAGATAGAGGGAAGAGCATGGGAGAGTATTATTACAGGTGCTCTTCTGGGTTTCTATCAACAGCTGAGGTCTGGTGTTGAAGCTTATAGAAAAAAAAGGTGATAAGTTTTGGAGAAGAGAGTTATAAATTTTAACAAAAGCCTTGGATAATCAAACAAGGTGCAGTGTGCTCTTTTTATTTTATTTTTAAGCTGTGCTATTTCTTACTTTAACAAACCCCCTCCTTACTAGTTTACTTTTAAGTAATAGCTATTTGGATTTTTGGCCTTTTGGAACTTGTTTTTGTCTTTCTTTCTTTTTTGAAGTCAAATTTTTACGTTTGCATTTTATTTTAAAGGAAAAGCTTTAGTATTAATGATTTCCTTCCTTTTCTTTTTAAGGAGTAGTCTCTTTTCTTTTTTCTCTCTCCCTCCCTTGTTTTTTTTTTCTATTTACCTTCCATATTGGTTTTTATTTTTTTTTATTTTGTGGCTTTTTTTTTTTTCTTATGCATCCTTTTATACCTGAGACCTCTTAATTGGATTAAGGTGTTGAAGAACCTGAAGATTTTTTCTTTTCTCTTTTTTAGTTTTTTACTTTTTACTTTTCCGCCTTTTTCAGGATTTAACAATTTTTTCTTTTTTGTGTGTGTTTATGGTCTTTTCTTCCATTTTTGAGTTTTTACTGCTATCTAGCCAATCGATTGGATTAAGGTATACAAGAACCTGAAGAATTATTTTATTATTATTACTATTATTACTATTATTACTATTATTACTATTATTACTGTTATTATTGCCACTATTTAGTTTCTTTTTTCCTACTATTTTTATTTGGAATTGCAATTGGTTATTTCACAAGTGGATTAAGGTTTAGAAGAACCTGAAGATTCTGAATTATCCGAAATGGTAGGAAACTAACAGCCCTAGTTCCTCAATTTCTACTTCTTCCTCTTCACCATCTGGAGGACAACGTTCAATACAGACAATGTTACAGCAAGAAAAAGAACAGGAAAAAGTGACCCTGCAGATGATTATGCAAGGAATTCAAAATATTCAAAGAAGAACAGAGAACATTGAAAAGAGAACAGAGAACATTGAACAAAGAACAGGGAAAACTGATGAAAAGGTGGAGAACATTCAACAAATGATGATGAAGTATGATGAGAGATTCCAAAAAATTGAAGAAGATAAACAAAGAGATAAGAAGATTGGAGATATTGATAGCAGTTTAACTGTGGTTGAACAAGATAAAAGTGGGATGCTGAGATGGGAGATGGACAGATCAGAATTTTATCTCATATTCCAAAATGTAGAGGAGGAAAAGGGACAAAACCTAGCTGAGATAATGATAGAAATTTTGGCTGAAGCTTTGGAAATAACTAAAGAGAAGATGATGGATGGAATAGATGAGGTTTATCGAGTCTTCACAAGATATGCAATGAGAAATAGCTTACCAAGAGATGTTCACATCAGATTTACAAAGAAAGCCATTAAAACACAAATATTGCAAGTGGCAAGAGAGAAAATATTGAAATATAAAGACAAGGAGATTGTGATCCTGAAACAAGTACCCAGAAGAGTGAGAGAGATGAGAAGAGAATACCGATTTCTGACCAAAATGCTACTTAAAAAGAGGTGAATTATAGATTGCTGATTCCAGAAGGTTTAATGTTCACATGGCAAGATCAGAGACATAGAATTGACTCAATTGAGAAAGCTGAATCATTTTACACAGAATTTTTGGAGGAAAGAGGAAGAGGCAAAAAAAATCTCACTAATTGAATTCCAAGAGGACTGCCAAATGGCGATTGAAAAAGAAGAAGGTGCAGTAGGTGGAAAGGTGGAAGCCAAAGAACAACGTGAAGCAAGATCTACGAGAGCTGCTAAACCTAACTACAAAATATAACCATGGAAGAAAAAACTGATTACAATTAATATAAATGGACTTAACTCAGCTGTTAAAGAAGGAAAACTTTCCATAAATTAGAGAAATTAAACTTTGATATAATCTGCCTACAAGAAGTACATATCAAAAAGCAACATGAACAATTGTTGATACAGCCAAAACTAGGGTAAATATTTACGTCTTTGACACAATGCAAGAAAAGAGGAGTGGTTTTATACATTAAAGATATTATCCCAGTGAAATTTATCTATACTGATGACGATGGAAGAATACTAATGGTGGAAATAATGGACAATATGAAAACACTCCTGATCGCAATCTATGGCCCAAATGACAATCAAGAAGAATTCTATAAAAATTACATATGAAAATAATTGAACTGGACTATGCTAATATAGTTATGATGGGAGATTTTAATGGAATTGTACATAATAAACTGGACTATACAGCACAGAAAACAACAAAGCAAAACAGAAAGACTCTCCCTAAATCTTTTTTTTAAAATGGTAGATGAAATAAACTTAAAAGATACGTGGAGAGAATGGGCGTTGGTTCTTACCTGACACGCCATTTCTCTTTGAGCTGAGGGGATCATCCAGAGAGTGGGTGGTGCTTCAGTCTCTGCAGCTGTAGGCTGAGCTTAATTTTGAGGAACGCTCCTCCCACCATCACGTGGCTCCAGTGTAGCGTTCCCCAGTTTTGCGTAGATGAGAGGAAAACAAAAGCCGTGCTCTCATCCTAACAAGCTAACAGTTCATTGGCCGTAACAAGTCCCCACCAGACGGTAAAAAGAAAACGGGAGGGGCTGGATGATCCTCTCAGCTCAAGAGAAATGGCGTGTCAGGTAAGAACCAACGCCCATTCTCCTTAGAGCTGATCGGATCATCAGAGAGTGGACATACCAAAGCTGGCCCTGTCTCACGGGAGCGCCGTCTGATCTGTAGTCCCCTCGGGTTCCCTGAGAACCCTCTGAAGAACCCTTCTACCAAAAGAAGCCTCAGCTGAGGCATACCTGTCAATCCTGTAATGCCTAATGAATGGGCGAAGGGGAGGCCCACGTCGCTGCCCGGCAAATGTCGATTATTGGAGCCTGGGTAGCCCAGGCGGCTGAAGTTGCCGCACTCCTAGTGGAGTGAGCTGTGATACCCCTGGGCACCTGGAGGGCCTGGGCCTGATATGCCTTAGCAATGGTCGCCCTTATCCAACGGCCTATGGTGGTTGGAGGAACTTTGAGTCCCTGTGACTTAGGTTGGAAGGATATGAACAGGGCCTCGGATTCTGGAAGGTCTCAGTGCGTTTAATGTAAATCCGCAAGGCACCGTCTGACGTCAGAGTGTGCCATAGTCTTTCCTTTCATGGGTTGTGCCCAGGCAAAAATTGGGGAGGATGAGTTCCTGAGCCCTGTGGAAAACAGAATTAATCTTGGGCAGAAAGGAAGGGTCAAGTCGGAGGAATGGAATATGCAGAGGTCCTTCCTAACGGACAGTGCAGCGATCTCTGATATCCTACGGGCTGATGTGATTGCTACTAAGAAAACTACCTTGTAGGAGAGGAACTGAAGAGAAACCTCTCTTAAGGGTTGAAGGGTGGCTTCGTGAGGGAAGAAGGACCTTATGGGTCCCAGGTTGGATATCAGTGAACGGAAGGAGGACATAAGTTTGTGGCCCCTTTCAGAAAGGCTCGAATCCGAGGATGTTGAGAGAGGGAACTAACCTCCCCACAGGAGATGACTGTGGAAAAGGCTGCTACCTGACGCCTTAGTGTATTGGGGGACAGCCCCCTGCTGAGACCTTCCTGGAGAAAGTCAAGTACTTGGGCAATGGAGGGGGTAGTTGGGTCGATACAAAGCTTAACACACCATTTATGGAAAATGGTCCAAGTGGCATTGTAGATCCTTGTGGTTGAGGGACGCCTGGCTGCTAAAATGGTATCAATGACCTTGCTAGAGAGGTTTTCTCTCTTCAAACGTTGCCGCTCAACTTCCAGATGGCTAGTTGAAGCCATTGGGGGTTCGGGTGGAGAAGGGGACCCTGAGACAGGGAAATTCTGTCTGATGGGATTCTCCAGGGAGGGGCTACTGATAGGATGCGGAGGTCTGCGAACCAGGGGCGGCGTGGCCAGTAAGGTGCCATGAGAAGCAGTTCCGCCTTCTCGTGAAGTACCCTCTGAAGGACAAGGGGCACCAGCGCCAGAGGAGGGAAAGCATAGAGAAGGCCCCTGGGCCACGGGCACCGAAGGGCATTGTAGTCCTCTGCCCCAGGGGAAGGGAATCTGGAGATGAACCTTGGAAGTTGGGTATTGAGGGGGGAGGCGAACAGGTCTACTACTGGAGGACCAAAAATGGCGGACGCCTCCCTGAACAGGAGCTGGGTGGAGCGCCACTCCGACTGGTCTATGGTGGCCCTGCTCAACCAGTCTGCTCGGGTGTTGGAAATGCCCGAGATGTGGTCCGCCCTGAGGGAAAGGAGGTGAGACTCCGCCCATCGACAAAGACGTTCGGCCTCCCTCATTAGGCGTGATGATTGAGTGCCCCCTGTTTGTTGATGTGGGCTTTGGCCGTGATGTTGTCGGTGAGGATGAGAACGTGGCAGCCGCGAACCTGGGGAGGAAACTGCGGGAGGGCCAGGTGGACGGCACAGAGCTCCAACCAGTTTATGTTGCACAGTTTCTCTGTCGCTGACCATTTGCCCTGTGCTGTAAGGGACTGTAGATGAGCGTCCCATCCGGACAGACTGGCGTCTGTGGTAGCGGTGAGCCTTGGGGGCTCCTTGAGGAGGCAGCCCTTGTTGATAGAAGCCTTGCTCCACCAAAGAAGGGAAGTGAGCACCCTTGGTGAGACCCTGACCTTGCGTTTTGAATTGCTTGATCCGGATCGTTGAGTGCAGGGCAGGAACCACTGGAGGGATCTGGAGTGGAAAGCGGTCCCAGGAATGATGGAAAGACAAGATATCATTTTACGCAGTAATTGGGATAGCTCTAGAAGGGAGACCCTCTTGAGACGTCTGATGTCTTTGACAGATTTTTGGATGCTGAGGAGTCTCTCCAGGGATAGGAACACCCTCCCTTTCACAGTGTCGATTACCATTCCCAGGTGGGTTATCCTGGTGGAAGGGGATAATTGGCTTTTCTTCCAATTGATGAGGAACCCGTGTTCCTGGAGGGAGGTCAGGGTGGTATGGGTATCCCTCACTGCCTGGTCCCTCGAAGGGGAGAGGATGAGGATATCATCCAGGTAACAGTGGAGACGCACAGGGGAGGGTTCTGAGATGGGCAGC
The DNA here is from genome assembly GCF_049901735.1 of Notechis scutatus. Taxonomy (NCBI): domain Eukaryota; kingdom Metazoa; phylum Chordata; class Lepidosauria; order Squamata; family Elapidae; genus Notechis; species Notechis scutatus. Next base: position 56,350,555 of record NC_142025.1, on the reverse strand, counting down.
TAGAGCAGCCAGGACCTTGGTGAAGGTTCTGGGGCAGAAGCCAATCCAAACGGGAGAGCTACGTATTGAAAGTGGAGGTTATTGTAGGAGAAACGCAGATATCTGTAATGGGAGGGTCGGATTGGGATGTGGAGGTATGCCTCTGAGAGGTCAATGGATGACAACCAGTCTCCCTACCTAACTCCCAGAAGGATGGATTGCAGCGTGTTCATCTTGAATTTGCAGAATACAAGATGGCGGTTAAGCCGCTTTAAATCCAGAATCGCTCTCCATCCCCCCGAGCGTTTGGGTACCACGAATAGATGGGAATAGAATCCCTGTCCTCTTTGAGACTGAGGGATGGGCTGGATGGCCTGGATCGCAAGGAGGTGCTGAATGGCAGAGTCCATGAGGCTGCGCTTGGTGTGGTTCTTGGGGAGGGCATGGCATGAAAAAGTCGGGGGGGTAGATTGAAGGTCGAGGTAAGGCCAAACCTAATGGTGTCCCTAACCCAAGCATCAGAAGTGGAGGCGTCCCATTGGTTGGCGAACGCCTGAAGGCGTCCGCCAATGGGGATCAAATCCTGTGGTCTATCGGGAACGTCGGAAGGGCCGGCTACTGGGGCCTTGAAAGGGCCTTTTGAAGCTACCGCCCCTTCTGTGCCTGTCCGAGGGGTCAGTCCTTTCTTGAGGCTGGCTCGACCCGAAGGAGGGGGGCCTAGGGTGCCTTGGGGAGAAGGAAGATTGGAAATAGGGACAAAAGGGAGCTCTCCGAAAGGGCTGAAGGGACCTGGGCTCTGACTTTCGGGTGAGGGAAGGAAGACATTTCTTCTTGTTCCGCCCCTCCACTAATAGGGGATCCAAGGATGGTCTGAACAGTTTATTGCCCACGAGGGGAGCGGAAGCCAGTCTAACCTTATTTTTGAGGTCTGCCTGCCAATTCTTTAACCAAAGCAGACAGCGGGCAGCGACGTGAGAGGAAATGGCTCTGGTTGAAAATTTAACTGAGTGGAAAGTGGCGTCGGCCGAGAACTCGGCAGCGGCCGTGATTTTGGCTATGTCCTGATGGGCTTGGACATTGGTGATTGGGACGTGCTGCTTGAGCTGGCGGAACCAGCGAATGGAGGACCTGATAAAGAATGAGGCGGCCGTGGCTGATCTAATTGCCCAGGCGTCTGATTGATGAGCTCGGCGAAGAGCCAGTTCGGCCCGCTTGTTGTCCGGCTTCAAGGCCTCTAAGGGGTTGGTGAGGGTGGAGGAAGCGGCCAGACCCACGATGGGTTCATCAACCTCCGGGTGCCTAGTAAGTTGGAAAGGTCTGGGTCCAGGTTGAAAAACTTCTTGTCGTGGGCTGACGGGGCCGGGGGCCGCGGACGAAGCTAACTGCTTGGATACCAGGTCAAGGAAGATGGGAGGGATAGGGATAACCTCTGCTTCCACTACTGGCTGTTTAAAAATGGAATCCTCTGGGCCTTCCGATTCAAGGGGAGAGGGCTCAAGGGGGGCCTGGGACTTTAATCCAGAGATGTTTCTGGCCTTGTACAGGAGAGATTTGAATAATTGGGGCTTGAATAACCCTACAAAGGCTGGTTGGTCGGGAGTGAGGCCCTCATCCTCGGACATCTCCGCTTCAGAAGGCTCCACGTCGGAGAGGGGCTCGTGATACTGTGTAGACCCCAACTCGAATTCCTCCTCCTCCTCCTCCCTGAATGGATCCAAACCCCCTTCCGCCTCCTCCTCCACCTCCCCGACTGAAGGGGAAACCTCCCCCTGAGGGGGTACCTGATCCTGGAGCGGTTCCGATCTGAGAGGGAGGGATCTTACGGAGAGAGATTCAGGCTCGGGGGCCAGTGGGTGGAGGCCTGGCCTGACTATCTGTTGGAGTCCTTCCGCAATGCCCTGTCAGATAGCCGACTCCATCCAGGCTCTCAGATACTCCGGAACCTCTTGTGTGAGTGGTTCCTCTTGGCGCAAGCCGGCGGCTGTGGGGGTAAAAGTAGCTTCTGGTGTTCGTCCGGCCGAGGTCCCAGGAGCCTGGTGACCTTGAGAGGTTGAGCTGCGCCTGGTTAGGGAGGAATAGGCTAAAGGAGGTGGGGGTTGGGTGGAGGGAGAGGGAGTGGAAGGTGGAAACACCGGAGGCACTGATCCTGCCTGTCTGGTGCGTCTATCAAACTCTTTTTCTAATGCCTTCTGGCGTCTTAAGGCATCCCTCTGTGAGGCTTTGGAGGTATCCTTAGCCTGCCTGCGCAGATGGTGGGTCTTGGACTTGGCCTTCAAAGAAGGACCCTTAGACGGATTGCTCTCTGCCATTTCAAGGATAATTGATAAGAGGCGGTAGACACACCTAGGGGTCGGCCTACGACAAAAGCCGGGAGCCCTAGCAAATTTCTTTCCGCCCCCCACTTCTATTTCTGTTTTTTTTAAATTACTTCCTCTTTCTCCTTGCTTTTCCTTTTTTATTTTTATTTATTTATTTTTATTTATTATTATTATTATTATTATTTTGAAAAAACAAAGATGTAGGGAAAAAAGGTTATTTGTTTGTATCCAATCTCCTAATGAACGCCGGAGGCCTGAAGAGAGAGCAGGCCGAGACCGACTGCCTTCCCAGGCAAGAACTGGGCGGAAGTGGTGTTGTTGAAGAAAACTACTGCTGCTGGCTGAGACAGCTGCGGGAGATTACTGGAATTAGCCTCCGTTTGAGGAGGCTGAGGGCAGAAAAACAAGCTCAGTCCACTGAGCAGGCCTACGGGTCCTGCTGCTGGCTGGGAATAACGCAGCGCTCAATGCGAGTTTAAAAAAAAACCTCGAAAACAAAATAGCGCCCGGCCACGAGGTGGCGCCAAAATGGCGGCCGCCTGCAATGGGGACAACGGGGCCTCTCAGCCACACAGGAACAACACCTCCCCAGGGACACAGTAGATCCGCCAACGAAGAGGGCAAAGTAAACGAAATAAAAATTCACTTAGAGCAAAAAAACGGCGTTCGGGGCGGGGGGAGAACGGAACGGAACGAAACGGAATTAACTCAAATAGCAAGGAGAACTAAAAGGGAGGAAGACAGCAGGGCTGGGCAACTCCGGAGGGAGTGGGGAGGTAGCGTGAGGACACTGCTAGCCCTCCCCTTGCCACCCACTGGGGCGAGCAAACCACGCTACCCAGAGGAATTTGGAGTCCGGACCACTGCGCAGGGCTAAGGATCTAAAATAAGAAAGTAATACAACCTGAGAGACGAAGGAAATGAATCAGCAAAAGGAGAATTTGGAACGGCCAAGGAGAAAACACAAGATACGCCTAGTCTCGCAAGTGGCTGAGCAAAACTGGGGAACGCTACGCTGGAGCCACGTGATGGTGGGAGGAGCGTTCCTCAAAATTAAGCTCAGCCTACAGCTGCAGAGACTGAAGCACCACCCACTCTCTGGATGATCCGATCAGCTCTAAGGAGAAAGAAATGCTAAAACTAAACAATACACCTTCTACTCAAATAGACATTTATCATGGTCCAGAATAGATATGATATGGATGTCAACAGAATTGTTAGCCTATATTCAAGAAATAAATATTGAAACAAGTACTTGGGCAGATCACAATCCAATGACAATTAAATGGAAAGGACAAAGAAGAAGATCTAGATGGACGTTAAATGATACTATATTAAAGGAAAAAGACTTCACACAATGGATGGAGAAAGAACTGGCTTTCTTCTTCAGAGAAAACAAAAAAGAAGATACATCAATTCAGAATGTATGGGATACAATGGAGGCATATGCCAGAGGCTTCATAATAGACTATACAAGGAAAAGAAATACCATGAAAAGACTAGCCTCTAAGGCATTAGAGGATGAATATAAAGAACTTGAAAAAGAGCTACAGAAAATGCCACAGAAAAAGAACATTAAATTAAAAATGGATATAATTAAACATAAAATGGGTCTAATAGAAAAAGAAGAATTAGCACAGAAAATCAGAGGTGCTAAACAGAACTACTTTGAAGATGCAAATAAACCAGGTAGATGGTTAGCATATAAATTGAGAAAGAATCAAGGAAAATATTGCAATTAATAGATGACCAAGGGCAAGTTTGCTATGGTACTAAAGAGAAGAAGGAAATCATACGAGACTATTTTGGGAAACTATACACACAAGAGAATATTGATGAGGAAAGAGTTAAACAGTATTTACAGAATGCTAATTTACCCCAGATACCTAAAGAGATTGAAACAATGTTAGAAAGCAATATAATGATGATGGAGTTAACTGAAGCACTCAAGAAGCAAAATAATGGAAAGGCACCAGGCCCAGATGGATTTCTGGCAGAATTTTATAAAACACTACAAGAATCGTTGAACCTTCCATTGCTAGAAGTTATGAATGAAGTTATGTTAAAGAAGAGGATATCTAAATCATGGTCAGAAGCTTATATTACACTTGTCCCAAAAGAGGAGGCTGATCCATTACTAATCAAGAACTATAGACCTATTTCCTTACTAAACAAAGATTATAAAATTTTTGCTTCAATATTGGCAGAAAGATTTAAAAAATACTTAAACAATTTTATCCATCCTGATCAAAATGGATTTCTGCCAAAGAGACAAATTAAAGATAATATGAGAGTAATCTTGGACACTTTGGAATACTATGAGGCACACCCTGAAAAACAAATGGCTTTGATATTTCTAGATGCACAGAAGGCATTTGATAATGTGAATTGGTGATTCATGTTATTACAGCTGGAACAGATGGGCTTTGCTAAAAAATTTATTCAAGCAATAGAAGCTATATATCATAAGCAAACGGCAAAGGTAATGATAGAGGGAGAACTGACAGACTCTATTGATATAAGAAAAGAAACAAGACAAGGGTGCCCACTATCACCTCTGTTGTTCGTGTTAACCTTGGAAGTGCTAAACAGAAATATTAGAGAAGAAAAGGATATAAAAGGGATGATAATTAAAAAGGAAGAATTTAAGTTGCAAGCATTCGCAGATGATCTGGTTTTCATTTTAGAAGACCCACTAGAAACAGCATCAAAATTGATAGAAAAGATAGAGGCATATGGAAAGGTGGCTGGTTTGAATAAAGATAAGACAAAGATTTTGACAAAGAATATGCTATCAAGACAAAAGGAAGAACTGGCAGATCTATTGAAAATTCAGGTCACGAATAAGATCAAGTACTTGGGGATACATTTGACAGCAAGATGCAGTACACTAAAAGAGAATAATTATATCAAACTTAAGCAGCAGATAGCGCTAGATTTGGCAAAATGGGAAAATTTACAACTGTCATTAATAGGGAGAATATCAACAATCAAGATGAATATATTACCCAGAATTTTATATTTGTTCCAAACAATTCCAATTAGGCTTGGAAAAGATTACTTTGAAGATTTAAATAAAATTGTGTTGAAATATATATGGCAAGGTAAGAAAGCGAGAATAAAGTTAAAACTTTTGCAAGATGCCAGAATAAGAGGAGGATTTGGTTTGCCTAATTGGGAGTTGTATTACCAAGCTACAAATTTGATGTGGATTAAGGAATGGATAACATTAAGAAATACTAGATTGTTGACATTAGAAGGACATGATCTGTTGTTGGGGTGGCATGCTTTTGTATGGTATAAAGGAACTAAAACACAGGGGTATTTTAGAAGACATTATATACGGGAGTCTCTGTGGTTAAATTGGGAGAAGACTAAAAGACAATGTTATTTGAAAATTCCAGTCTGGCTATCGACTATTGAAGCATTTTCTTATGCTATAATATATAAAAAGGAACAAACAGTTAGATATGTTGAGATATTGAATGAAAAGGGTGAACTTAAATCTATGCAAAAATTAGAGGAACAAGGTATAAAGATGAATTGGTTTTCATATGCGCAAATACATTCAAGGTATGATAAAGACTCTAAAACAGAAGGTTTCTATGATAAATTGACTGATTTAGATAAAATTTTGACAGGTACTGATGAAAAGGTGATTAAAAAATTGTATGGATACTTATTAGAAATTAAACTAGAAGAAGAACAAGTTAAAGAAACTATGATTGCTTGGGGGAAGAATTTTGGATATGGGATTGATTCAGAGAAATGGCAAAAATTGTGGTCTCAAAATTATAAAATGTCAACAGCATATAAAGAAAATTTGTATCAGATGTTCTACAGGTGGCATTCCCCCCCAAGAATAGCAAGAATGTTCAAGAACAAATCTGAAAAATGTTGGAAATGTCATCAGACACCTGGCTCATATTACCACATGTGGTGGACTTGTGAGGATGCTAAAAAATACTGCACTAAAATCCACATGTGGTTTGAAAAAATGACAAAAAACATATAGACTTGAAACCAGAAATATTTTAATTGGGAATTTTACCTGAAATATATAGTAAAGACTTGAAATACCTGATTGTAAATGTATTAACAGCTGCTAGGATTGTATTTGCTAAAAACTGGAAAAATGAGAAAATACCATCACAGGAGGAAATCATTAAGAAAATATTGGAATGTGCTGAAATGAGTAGATTGACATTTGAAATCAGAGAACAAGATGATAAACAATTTTATAAAATTTGGGATCTATTCTATCAATGGTTAGACAATAAAACATGGTAATGAAATATGTAGATTCTTAGAAAATAATAAATATATAAAGATGTATTCTTTTCTTATTATATCTACAAAATGATTGTAGGATAGATTTGAGATGATAATATGAACTGTTATAAAACAAATTAAGTAAAATATGATTATTTCGTGAAACATGAATGAATAAAAGTATAGTCAAATGATTAACAATATTAATGTATTTAATATTTGATTGAAAATATGAGAATATATACAATGTAATTGTAATTGAAGACTATGAAATGGAAGCACAAAACAATTTGTAAACCAACCAGCACACTGTATGTATTTATATGGAAGATGGCTTGATGTTATGTTTTGTCTATGTTTGTCTTAAAAACCAATAAAAATTAAAAAAAAAACCTTTAAAACCTTTGTTCCAAATGGCCAAGGTCCAGGAAAACTCACCCAGACTCAGTGGGTCTCTGTTGGCAAGAGTCTGTTTACCTGAACCAGGTAAACTTGGAGTCCCATCTGGGGTGCCAAATTGTTGAAAGAAATATCCTTCTGGGTTCAGTTCCAAGTGGGGAAGAAGACACTGGATTCATGGAAGTTGCTTGGAAAGGTTTAATGGTGGACAGGACAACATGCCTTGGAGTTCCTGAGTGAAAAGGGCTGAGACGCTGAGAGTCCCTTAGTTATATAACCTCTGTTGGGCCCCACCTTAGTGTTTCTTGTTCCTGTGTAAGAAATGTATCCCATTGGCTGTCAGACTCCCAGGGGCGGGGGTCTTAGCTAACTTTGTAGTCTGGACCACATGGCTTCACCTGAGTGCTGGCTGATGCAATCTTCCCAGGCCATGTGGTGAGATGAGTAATCTTTTATTTATTTTTTTATTTATTTTGATTTGTCAATCGCTTTTACAAGACAATAGGTTTAAGTATATACAGTTATGAATACATGAAATGGGTACATATAAGAAAAATAAAAGAAACAATAGGACAGGGACGGTAAGCACGTTGGTGCGCTTATCATGTCCTGAGGGCTATGTCTTAATCCTGGAGCTGAAGGGGGCAGGGAGCTGCAGGAAGCTTTGTCTTTAAAACATGTTTCTCCTTTTCTCATCCAGGAAAATATAATATTCTGCCTTTTTAATATTTCCTAGAATATTTCATTCTTCTAAGAGAGTGGTGGGTGTTAACTTTCTACAGTCGAATAGCACAATTTTCTGAGTAAATAAGATTCACAATGGAAACTATGATTTACAAATTCCATCAGCTTGTCTCATCCAACATACTTAGCCACTTAGTGGTTTGTCTGGCTTAGATAATGTCACAAACATATTATACCCTCTTTTTCTTCCCCCAATTTTAAGTGCTATCATCAGAATTACATAATTTTCACTCTATTCCCTCATTTTTTCAAATGATTTTCCAGTCGTTAGGCCAATCTACAAAACAAACTTGGGGCTCTACCATCCTAAAACTACCACGTGTACCCGTTTACTCTTCCGCTCCGAAAAACGATGTAGCCCACTACATTTTTAATTTTTTTCCAAATTTTGTTTTATTCTACTTTACCAATTTATTTGATTGTTTTTGTTAGTTTTTATTGTTTTTTTATTTTTATTTTTTGTTTTAAATATGGTTTTACATTGTGTAAGCCGAATAGGCGGCAATATTAAATAAATAAATAAACAAATAAATAAGAAATGTCCTCCTGTTCGATTTTTAGCCTGCCCCCCCCCCCTTGCCCTACGGAACGACGTCGTTCCTTTTCTATTAGGAAGCCGCCGACTTTTTCTTTCCTGCGGTTGCTCGTTCTGCGCATGCTTCCATTCCTTGGAAAAATGGAAGCGACGTGAGAAATGGCGAATTCTGAGTAACAGGAGACAGCGGAGGGGGGGAAAGGAAGCAGCAAACGATCAGCTGACTTTGATTTGTCTCGTGATCTGCAGTGTCTGCGCGTGCGCATGGTGGCTGGCTTCCCTGCCTGAGTGAAGATGGCGACTTCCACAGCGCAGCTTTGAAGAGGACTAGAGTTTCGAGTAGCCGAGAAGTCCAACTAGGAAGAAGCTGATCCGCAACATCACTTGAAATAGTTTCGGTTATTTCTGCATCGGTATGTTTCTTTGCTGTTCAAGGCTTGGGGAACCTCGGGCAGCGGCGTTTAGGTAAATGGATGGAAAGATGAAAATGGCAAGAGAGATTCAGGAAAAGCTTTTGCAAACAAGCGTGGCTAGGAAGAGAAAGAGTAACTAGGGGTGGTCTGTCTCTTTTTTGAATCGAGGTTCTGTTGATACCGTGTGCCGCCCGCCCCATCTCCTCCCCATGCTCAGAAATAGTAAATGAGGAAATGCAAGTATCCAGCTCTTCCCCTCCCCACTCCCTCTCCAAACTTTTATGTGAAATTTCCGAGCTTTACTTCAGCTGGGCCCTAGGCGAGCAGCTAATTACCATAGAGGCGTCCATGTACCTCAATTTATTACCGTAGTGGGTACAGTATCACACTTCCCTTGGTCGTTCCTGCTCTATTGGTCCTTGTGCTCTTGTCTGTAGCTTTCAGGATAATGAAGACTGATAGACACAGCATTTCTTCTATGTTATCTCTTTTCCCTGTCCACCACATAGAGTATCATCTGCCCATTCAGAAAAGTATACAGCACTACTAGTAACACAACAAGCAGAACAGCCAGTTTATGCTTTTCGTTTTCAAAAATTTTGGCAATCATGTAGCTTATAATATACATGGTAATTTTTGGCCAGGAACTGAAATTGATACAATGGGTTTCAAGATGCAGTTATGAAAATGTCTTTCTCTTTAAATTACACGTGGTGGTTTGAAATTCCTTATATTGTATTTTGCAAGAGCTTTCAGAGAACTGATGTTTCACAAACTTAATCATAGCTAAGTCAATAGCCTTTTCTAGAAAAGTAAATGTGCTTGTGCTTTGAAAAAAAATTAAGAGATGCTCTTTCACTGAGACCCATATTTGGGGGAACTAGAATTATCAGTACATTTGTTCCTCTTTTGTCAGGGAAGGTATTATATAAACTCTAAAGCAGTTGCAGAATATTATCTTCTGTATCATTCAAGCTTGAATGTTTATATGTACAAGGACTTAAAGGAATGGTTTTCTGATTTCAATTCTACAATCATTAGAACTCAGTGTACTATATTATCTTTTGGATTTAGGATTCATAACTATAGTGTGGTGCATTTACTTATTCACTAAATTTCCATTCTGCTCATCTCACTGCATTTTCTAAAAAAAAACCCACCCCTATTATATGCATTCTGAGATTTCATTATCCGTAAAATAAGGTTTTCTGAAAAGAAAGAGTTTGTGGCTTGTAATTTTGTATACAATGCTAGTTATTTTTTTTATGCCAGTTAACATGCAAATTCTGTAATATTCCAATTCTGGATGTAGATAAATTAGACTGCTAGCCCTTTGTACTCTGTTTTACAGTTTCAAGAATAGTTTAATATATATAGTTTGGTGAAAGTGTTTCTGACTAATTTTCAAATGCTATTTGCAAATTTTAATTACCAAAGTTTAGCACTTTTTCCAAAATTCTGTTGCAATTCTATAAATTACAGTACATTTCTGTCAGGCTACAGAACTTTTCCCATTCACTCAATTAGAATGAACTTCTGCAAACGTATCCAAACGTATCACAAAGGAATTCTTTATTGAGATGAGACAATTCTTGTAGGAGTTCAAAGAAGCATCTGAGGTCTCTCGGGCATACAGGGATACATAAGGGAGTTTAGAACCCTTATCTCAATGTGTATTTAGTGAAACAAAAGCCAGTATGTTAATTCCCCCCACCCCTTTTGTAAGGAACGATCTTTTTCAGAGTTTCCCAGGGCATACCTAATTTCCTCCCCACCCTCTTGTTAGAACGAACTATTCAAGAGATTCCCAAAGTACAATCTCACTGTGGAATTTTTATGACCTTTTTATCTCCTGGTTGTGCCTCTCAGAGGTGATAGTTCTGGCCATCTGGCTTTTCTCCCTGCATTGTATCGTGTGGGTTATACAAATCCGATATAAGATTAAATATATTCAGGTTACATCAAGAAAGGATTTCTTTATCAGCCTCCCCCCCTTCTTCCACTGAAGAAATGACAGATACACAGATCTGACATCCTGCCCTCCTTAAAAACAGATAGATCTACCTGGAAAAAACAAAAATCATGTATTACATTTGCAATTCAGGATGGTTTATCGGTATTTTTGGTGGAACTTATGTAGTAATGTGGGTGCTTTTACGTGTTGTTTGGCTACCCACTCATTTTCTGAAGAAGGTGTTTCCAAGCTACTAAATATTGTGTGGATCCATGGTGAGTGCGTGAATCAAGGATGTCTTTAATTTCAAAATGTTGTTCCCCATGTACCATGATGGGGGTTGGTGTGGGAAGGGGGGGTCTGAGGTTTGAAGTGATCTCTGGTTTGATCAAGCTACAGTGAAATACTGGATGAATCTGCCTAAGTGTTTTGGGAAGTTGAAGCTCTACCGTCACAGGGTTAATTCTGGAGATAGGGAAAGGGCCAATGAATTTTGGTCCTAATTTCTTAGAGGGTTGTAATGATTTTAAGAATTTTGTGGACAAGTATACATGGTCCCCAATCTTGAAAGGTTTAGGTTCGCAATGTTTTTTGCATGAGTTTTGTAAACTGCTCTAGCTTCCTGTAAAAATAATCTTACCACTGGCCACATGGCTTGTAAGTTATCCATCCACTCCTTAAGGGAGGGGATTTCAGGATCTTTAGTGGGTAGTTCTGGCATGGGGTTGAATTCTTGGCCTGTGGCTACCTGAAATGGGGTGAACCCCGTGCTACTATGGACTGAGTTATTGTATGCTACCTCTGCAAGAAGGTCAGTCCAATTATCCTGTTGGTGACTAATAAAACATCTTAAATATTATTCTAATACACTGTTCACCCTCTCCGTCGATCTGTCCGTTTGGGGGTGATTTCCTGACGACAACCCCTGGGTGGAGCCTAATAGGTTTAAAAATGCCCGCCAAAATTTCGATGTGAACTGAACACCCCTATCTGAGATAATCCATTGGGGAGATCCATGAAGGCGATAGATGTGTATTAGAAACATCTTTGCCAAGGCCTTGGCAATTGGGATCTTTTGGCATGGAATAAAGTGAACATGTTTGGAAAAAAGATCAGTTACAACCCAAATGACAGTATTTCCAGCATTTTCGGGAAGCTCCACTATAAAGTCCATAGAGATCTCTTTCCAGGGAGCAGAAGAGTCTGCTACTGTTTGTAAAAGTCCAGGATATTTTCCTTGTCTTCTCTTTGCAGCAGCACAGGTGGGGCAGCTCGCAACATAGCTTTCAATGTCCTTTTTGAGGGACAGCCACCAAAATTGTCTTTTGATGAGGTGCAGAGTTTTACAAACCCAAAGTGTCCTGCTATTTTGGAGTCGTGGCAGCGTTTCATGAGGTCCATTCTCTGGCTTGCAGGGACATAAAGTTTGTTCTCTACCCAAGCCAGTCCATCTTTGAGTAAACAAGTGTTTTTGTTAGCCTGGAGCCAGTCATCCTTAAGTAGTGCCTCCTTAAATATTGACGTCGTTGTGTCTTCAGTCAGGGATGATTTTTTTCTCTCTTGTGCCTGGGTGATTACTTTGGCTGCTAGTTGGGTCGGCTGGATCATCGGTTTTATAACCTCAATCTTTTTACTGTTGTATTGGGGTTTTCTGGACAGTGCATCCGCTAAGAAGTTCTTTCTCCCAGGAAAATATTTGAGAGTGAAATTAAAATGTTTGAAGTATTGAGCCCACCTTGCTTGTTTTTCGGAGAGTTTCCGTAGATTTTTCAGGGCTTCCAGATTTTTGTGATCAGTCCATACTTCAAAGGGGATTTGGTTTCCTTCCAGGAAATTTCTCCTCCATGTGAGCATTGCCCACCACACAGCATATGCCTCTTTCTCCCATATGGCCCATCTTTGCTCGGTTTCCGTCAGTTTCTTGGATGTATAAGCGCATGGTTGTAATTGTCCACTTCCATTCTTTTGGAGGAGGACTGCTCCAACTGCAACATCACTAGCGCCTGCTTGGATGACAAAAGGTTGTTCAGGAACTGGATGCTTAAGGACCGGTTCTGCTGAGAATAGACGTTTGAGTTTCTTGAATGCTGCTTGGCATTCCATTGTCCAGATAAGGGGTTGCCTTGGTTTGGGTTTCTCCCCCCCTTTCGTTTTTAGCAAGTTTGTGATAGGGAGGGCCATGTTTGCAAAAGCTGGAATGAACTGGCGATAAAAGTTCGCAAACCCCAGGAAACTTTGCAGTTGTTTGCGGGTGTGCGGTGGGTCCCAGTCCAGTACAGCTTTTACTTTATGTGGGTCCATCTCTATTCCCTCATGGGATATTCTATATCCCAAATAGTCAATTTTTTCTTGGTGGAATTCGCATTTAGAGTTTTGCATGTAGTTTAGCATCTAAGAGTTTTGTGAGGACTGCACGGAGTAGCTTGATATGTTCTTCCATCGTTTCCGTGTAGATTAAAATATCATCAAGATACACTAAAAAATTCATGAAGGGTTTCATTGATCAATTGCATAAACACAGGAGGCGCTCCTTGCAGTCCAAAGGGGAGCACTTTAAATTGGTAGCATCCCAATGGTGTGTTAAAAGCTGTCTTCCACTCATCCCCTTCCTTTATTCTGATGCGGTAATATGCCTCTCGTAGGTCTAACTTTGAAAAAAAAATTCCTTTCAAGCGGTGGGCTAACGTCCTTCATGAGGGGGAGTGGATACATATTCTCAATGCAAATCGCGTTTAATTTTTTGTAATTAACGCACAAGCATGCTGAGCCATCTTTCTTTTCGCGGAATAAACTGGGGCAGCTATTTTAGGACGGGCATTTATCAATAAAAATTTTAAAGGGGGTTTCATTGAACCCCCCTTTAAAATTTTTATCGATAAATGCTCTGAGTTCTTTCAGTTCTCGGGGGGACATGCAGTACATTTGTGGTTTTGAGAATTTAGCCCCTGGTAGGATTTCGACGGCGCAGTCTGTGGCGCGATGGGGTGGGAGTTCATCACAAGCTTCCTCACTAAATGCTTGGGCCAGATCCTGGTACTCATTTGGGATGTTAATGGTTTCAACCGACTGTCCGATCATGGCTGACTCTCTGTTCTCCTATGAGCTGCTCGGAGCATCCAGAGATGGGAGGTGCTTCAGTCTCTGCTTGCTTAGGCTGAGCTCGAATTGAGGAACGCTCTTCCTTCATCATGTGACTCTTCCCGGGCATTCCCCAGTTTTTGCTCAGCCTCGTGCGAGACAGGCTGTTCTGCTCTTTGCTCCTTGGCCGAAGCAGGAAATATTGGATTCTCTTAACTCTCAATCAGCATTAATTCAGCTTTATTCAGGTTTGATTTTGATTCTCCTTAGCCTGCGCAATTGTTGCAATTGGCTCTCTTGCTATTAAGGGGAAGCGCATTTCGCCCCAAGGGAGGCAAAGGGAGGGTCAGTAGCGATCTTCGCACTACCTCCCATAGCCAAAAATCCCTTCTCTCTCTCTCTCTCAGAGATGATATTCTTCCGATTAAAATCGAATTCGAATTTTTGGAAATCGCCCACCCCCCTTTCCCCCTTCTTCTCCTCCTTCCCCTCCCCTCGGAGGCCCCTGAGTCAGGAGTTGCTACCGCCGGCGCGCTCCAGTCCCGCGTTGCCTCGGGAAGGGAAAGGCAAAAAGGAAGAGCCGTGGCGGCGCTTTGCAACAGCAGCGGCAGCACCGGAGGCTCAGGCGCAGCAGCTCCCGGTTTTGCCTTTCCCTTCCCAAGGCAACGCGGGACTGGAGTCGTGCGGAGCCGCGCCGGCGGTAGCAACTCCTGACAGCCCCAGCCGGACACCTGTGCGGAGCCTGGGCGGTGCGAGCGGAGGCTGCTGAGCGGCAGGAAAAGGGAGCTGGGCAGCCACGGACCATCCGTCTCTCCGTGCAACACGCCACTGCCCGGCCCTGGCGAGGGAAAGCAGCGGGTGCTCCCCGGGCGGCGGCCTCAGCCCCACCCCCAGGGAAGCGGCTGCCCAGCCCCGATTTTTTTTTCAGAGGGGAATATCATGCCTGGCCTTAATTTGTTGTCAGTCGCTCCGTTTCAGTGTGCTTTGTATTTATTTGCTCCGTTTGAGCCGTTCCGCATTTTCCCCCCACTCTCGAATGCCGTTTTTCCTTTAGTTTACTTTTGCTGTTTCTTTAAGGAGAAATATCATTCTCTCCTTCTGGCCCCTCTCTAAGCCAAGCTTCAACTTAACTTGCCAGGTGGGGAAAACGCTGCTGGAAGGCACGTCGTCATTGCGGCTGCCATTTTGGAGGCTGCCTCGTGGCGGACGCCATTTTGTTTTTTTCCCATTTCTGAAGCTGTGAGTGGAAAATTTTCAAAACAGCAGGCCCCCGCCTGGCTTTTTTCTGCAGCTTTTATTCCAGATTACCTTGGCTGTATTTAATTGGAGTCTTGTTGGCCAGCCTCGAAGCTTCTCCAGCAGCACAGCAGCTGCACCCAGGCCTCATGTCAGCCTGTGCAGGGAGGCTGCTACAGGCCCTATCCTTAACTCAACTGGGCCTAGGCGTTTCGATATCCGGCTTATTGGCTTTCTTCTGTTATCCCAGGAGCAGGGATAGAAACATAACTCAAACTTGATTATAGCATTTATTCATATTTGACAGTATAATATTTTCAAACTTAAAAATATTATCACTGAGGTACGGCTCAATTCTCTCCTCTTTGGCTACCTTACATATCTCTACTCAGAGAGATATATATATTTGAAAGAAAAAAAAAGGAGAGAATAGAAAGACAAATCTTTCTAAAAGGGGGAGGTAATACTGATCAGGTACACCGTCTTGCCAGATCAGGCCCTGGGCGTGCCAACCGCCTCATTTCATTTCTTTTATCTTACTCCAGCCATATTTAGGCCATTGCATTGGCAGATGGAGGACCTTCTTTGAAGGCAAAAGCCAAAACACACCACTTGCGCAAGCAGGCTAAGGAGACCTCCAAAGCAGCCGAGAGGGACGCCCTAAGGCGCCACAAGGCCCTGCAAAAGGAAATAGAAAGGAGATCTAAGAAAGCACCCAAGGTGCCTCAGGTTCCTCCATCCTCCAGTCCCTCTACCTCTGCTCAACCTCCCCCCTCCAGATGTTTCCTTCTCCTCCAGGCGCAGCTTGCCACCTCAGGAACAACAGGCACTGATTCCTGAAACATTGGCCAGAAGGACTCCAGAGGCCACCTTCACCCCAACCGCTGCTGGTCTCCGCCAAGAGGAGTCTCTCCCTGAGGAGATCCCTGAGAAGATAAGATCCTGGATGGAGTTGGCTATTCGCCAAGGCATCACATCTGGCATCCAGCAAGCCACCAGGCCCAGTCTGTATCCGGTAGGCTCTGAACAGGAATCTCACTCGGTGAGGTCCCTACCCAGGTCTGAACAACATCTAACTCAGGTGCCCTTACTTGGGGAACCCCACTCCAGGGGCAGGAGGAGGAGATGGAGGAGGGGGTAGAGGAGGAGGAGGGTGATCACCTCATGGACCCACACGCCTTCGATCTGGGATCCATACACTATAGCAAACCCCTATCAGACACGGATCCCCTAGAGCAGTGATCCCCAACCTTTTGACGCCGCGCCCGGTACCAGCATCAGCTGGGCGCCGCGGCCCGGTACTGGCATCAACTGGGCGCCGCCATCTTTTTGACGAAAAAGTGCTTCCGGTGACCTCACCGGAAGCACTTTTTCGTCAAAAAGATGGCGGCGCTTAGCGCTCCGTGAGCTTTTTGGGTAGAAATGGCTTTCTACCGGAAAAGCTCACCGAAGCTTGGCGCCGCCATCTTTTTGATGAAAAGTGCTTCCGGTGAGCTTTCTACCGGAAAAGCTCACCGGAAGCACTTTATACCAAAAAGATGGCGGCGCCAGCAACCAGCGGCCCGGTAAGACTTGTTCTGCGGACCGGTGCACCGGTCCGCGGACCGGCGGTTGGGGACCCCTGCCCTAGAGGACGAAATGTCCGAGGACGAGGGGCTCACCCCTGACCAGCCCGCTTTCGCGAGCCTCTTTAAGCCGCAACTATTCAAATCCTTATTGTATAAGGCTAAAAATATTTCAGGTTTGAGTAAGCAATCCCCCTCACCCCACCCTACCCCTCTGGGGAGGGACCTGAAAACCTCATTTTTAACCAACCAGTGGTAGAGGCCGAAACTATTCCAACTCCTCCTATCCTCGCAGATCTGGTTCAAAAACAACTGGCGTCCGTAGGGGTCCCCCAGCCCCCTCTAAGCATGACAAAAAAAATTCAATCTCGACCCGGACTTCTCTAATCTGTTGAACACCCCTGAGGTTGACGAGCCCATTGTGAGCCTGGCATCCTCCTTGAATCCTACTGAGGCCTTAGAAGCTCTAAAACCGGAGGAAAAGCGCCCCGAGCTGGCCCTGCGCAGGGCCCATCAGTCGGACGCATGGGCCATAAGATCGGCTACGGCCGCATCTTTCTTTACTAGGTCCTCCATTTAGATGGCTGTGCCAGCTTAGACAGCATGTCCCTGCTTCTAACATCAGAGCACATCAGGACATTGCTAAGATCACCGCCGCAGCTGAGTTCTCAGCTGACGCCACATATCACTCCGTCAAATTTTCTGCCAGGGCGATTACGTCGCACGTCCAGGCCCGCCGCCTACTATGGCTCAGATACTGGCAGGCGGATTTTAAGAACAAGGCCAAGCTGGCCTCCTCGCCCTTACTGGGGGACAAACTATTCTGCTCCTCCCTGGACCCTTTACTTATGGAAACCAGGAACAAAAAGAAATTCCTCCCTTCCCTCACCCGAAGGTCAGACCCCAGACAGCTGCAGCCCTTTCTGAGGGGCTCCTTTCGGCCCTCTTACCAGGCCCCCTTCTCTCCCAGATATCAGAGGCCTCCCTCTTTCAGACCGGGCCAACTCCAGGATCGACCCGACTCTGGAGACAGGAGTAGGAGGGGCGGCCAATATAAAAGGCTGTTTCGGGGGTCCGGAAGCAGGCCTTACCGACCTCCCAGATAGACATAAGGACTCTATCCCCATTGGCGGGTGCCTAAAGTCGTTTGCCACTATATGGGACTCTTCTACTTCTGACTCTTGGGTCAGGGAGACCGTTAGATTCGGCTCTCGAGTTCCATTCCACCCCCCCAAATTTTTTTATGGCATCCCCCACTCCAAAGACCCGATTAAACGCAATCTGATGATTTCCGCCATCCAGCACCTCCTTAACATGGCCATCCAACCTGTTCAACCAGACCAACTGGTCGGGGTTTTTATTCCCACCTCTTCATTGTTCCAAAACACTCGGGGGGATGGCGGGCCATCTTAGATTTGAAGCGACTTAACCGTTTCTTAACTTACCGCAAGTTCAAAATGCACACCCTTCAATCCATACTACTGGGAATCAGACAGGAAGACTTCCTCACATCCATAGACTTAACAGAAGCTTACCTACACATCGCCATTCGGCCTTCCCACTCCAAATTCCTAAGGTTCTGTTACAATAACCAACACTTTGAGTACGTGGCCCTTCCCTTCAGACTGGCTTCCGCCCCCAGAACCTTTACCAAGGTCCTGGCAGCTCTGGCGGCTCATATCAGAAATACTCCCATCCATCTCCAATGTTATCTAGATGATATTTTAATTCAGTCTTCATCTATCGATCAGGCAGTTAGGGACACCCAGGCAACCTTAGATTACCTTCAGGAACACGGGTTCCTCATAAATTGGAAAAAGAACCAGTTATTCCCTTCTACCCGGATAACCCACTTGGGAGCTCTTATCAACATAGTGGAAGGTAAGGTCTACCTGTCCTCAGAAAGACTCCTCAGTATCCAGAAATTGGTTAGGGAAATTAGGCACCGCAAGAGGGTGCCCTTATTGGAATTGTCAAGATTATTGGGGAAAATCATCTCCTGCATTTCTATTGTTCCCTGGGCCCGTCTTCATACCAGATCCCTACAGTGGTTCCTGCTCCCGTACCAGAGATCCGGAAGAAGCAATTCCAAGTTCCTAGTCAGGGTCCCGCCCAGGGTCCTCACGTCCCTCTTCTGGTGGGCAAGACCACTCATCAACAAGGGCTGCTTCTTCAAGGAACCTCAAAGGCTGACCATCACCACGGATGCCAGCCTATCCGGATGGGGTGCCCACTTCCAATCTCTCTCATCCCAGGGGAGATGGACTGCAATAGAACAATCGTGCAGTATAAATTGGCTGGAGCTTCACGCCGTTCTCCTGGCCCTGCGCAGCTTCCTCCCCCAGGTACGCGGGCAACACGTCCTCATTTTGACAGACAACATCACAGCCAAAGCACACATCAACAAACAAGGGGGCACACATTCAATCCAACTGATGAAGGAAGCCGAGCGCCTCTGTCGCTGGGCAGAGACCAACCTTCTGTCCATCAAGGCAGAGCACATATCAGGGGGGACTTCCGGTTTGTCGGCTTCGCGAGCGGCAGGGATCCCTGCTTCGCTAGCCGCTTTTGGGGCTCCGATCCGGACGGGTACAGAGCTAGGCTGCCCTGCAGGGGCAGCTGAAGGTAGGGGGGATCTGGAGAGGGGTTAGGGGGTGTTGCAGACCCCCTCCCTGGCCGGCAGAATCCCCTTTTCCCAAGACGGTGCAGCGGCGGTCTGTAATGGCCGCCACAAAGAAGCTGGCAGCCGGGTAAGAATGCGCAGGAGGAAGTGGAGAAAGTTTTTGAAAGGAGAAAGTTTTTCTTGGTTCCTAGGACTCTAAGACATATTTAACAAAATTCCTGAAAAGTATGACTTTCTGAATGATACCTTCTAGAAGAGGAAAAAAAGCGGCAGTTTGGTGGTGCTGAAAGGAAAGCTTACCCTCTTTTCCTACGGAATAAATAAGTGGATATTAAGAAACCTATTTTTTTTTTAGGTGAAAGCTGGCTTTAAGCGATGAGTGGGAAGAGAGAGGACTAAAAAAAAAATATTTGTATGCTAAGACTTTGTTGGAGGAGATGCCTTAAGGATTTGAAGATTAAAATATATTGCAATAAGATTTTAAGATTTTAAGAAACAGATTTGGACTTTCTTTTTCTCTGATTGATACTACCCCAGGAGGAGAAAGTGAGAACTCTGCCTTGGTTTGGACTGATTGATAACTTTGGGACTGTTTTATTTTCTCTTTGGAATATTCTGGTTGTTGTAAGAAGAAAGAAGGGGAAAAGAAAAGAAAAGATTTATAATGGCTCTCTCTATTGAGGAACTGAGAAAAGATTATGAACAAGCAAAAAAAAAATGGTAAAGCTGGTTTGAAAGAAGCCTTCCTTTTTTAGAAATGGCGCTTATTAACTATCAACAAACATTACAACAGATGAAGACAGCAGAAGAAGAAGAAGGAAAGGAAGCCATTTTTAATGAATTTCAGAACTCGACCAAGAAAGAAGGAAAGAAGAGAAATAAAGGACTTAAGATTTAAAACAACACTTAAGAAAGGGAAAAATAAGGTGCAAAATCAATATAATGATAGTAAACAAAAGGGAAAAGGAACACGACAGAGAAGGGAAGCCAGTAAGGCAGAGGCTAGAAGAAGGAGGGGTAGAAAGGTTTGTTGGGAGAAGAAAGAAAGGGAAAAGGCGGAGAAAAGCTACAAAGTTTTGAAATTAAATGGGAAAAAAAGGAATCTTTTTTAGGGATAAAGGATAAAGTATAATTTCTTCAAAGAGATTTTGCAAGGTACATAAGATGATATTGTAGTATTGTATTAGAAATAGAAAACTTAAATGGTTTAAGAGTTGATAAGAGATTAAAATGTTGAAATGTTTAATAATGATTGGTTTTAAAATTTAATAATATGAGGGGAGGTTTAGAATATTGAGTTTTAATTAAAGAGTTTAATAAGATTATGGTATTGATGTTATTATAAAATTCCTATTATAGTATTTGTTTTTAATATTTAGATATATTGTTTAACTATGTATTTAATTATTCTGGATGTACTATTTAGATAGAATGTACCAAGCAAAATCGGATTGGGTATTGGGCGTTATTTTAAAGGTTAATTTGATTAATTTAGGGGGGAGATAGAAAGGCATCATACTCTGATTAGTGATTTCAGGAGAAACTTCTTCTTTTTTTTTTTATAAGGAACGAGACAAAGGGACAATAAAGAATGGACAAAAGATACAAATATAATGATTCAAATTAAGATGATTAATTAAGATAGAATTAAGAAGAGTGAAATATGTGGAGAAGTTAATATAGAAGACTTAGAATGGTAAATAAAATAAGTAATGATATGTAAGATGAGCATGAATATAATTGAAGTCCATGAAGAGAGAAATACCTGGGTCCAAGTTACTTTCCAAAAGATTTTTTTATGTTTTGTGTGTTGTGTGTATATGTTTTTTTTGGGGGAGAATTAATAAAACCTTGCAGAAATATAGAATGAGAATAATGGTAACTAAGTCAGAAAGAAATAGATGAAATAATAATAATGAAATTGAATAAGAGTAAAGAGAAGTAAAGAGAAATTGGATAAGAGGTTTTTGTATGTTTATATGGAAATGGTTTAAAACAGAATTATAGTTTATCTGACTTGTTAAATTTATAATGGAAAAAGGTTTAAATATGTAATGGATAATGATGATTTGTGTGTTTTGAAAATTAATAAAACTTGTTTAAAAAAAAAAAGGCAGAGCACATATCAGGGCTATCAAATATCCAGGCAGACTGGCTGAGCAGGGCCACCATAGACCAATCGGAGTGGCGCCTCCACCCATCCCTGTTCAGAGAGGCAACAAGGGTATTCGGGAACCGGTGATAGACCTGTTTGCCTCCCCCTCAATACCCAGCTCCCAAGATTCCTGTCAAGATACCCCTCCCAAGGAACGGAGAATCACAATGCGCTCTGCTGCCCATGGCCCCCAGGGCTCCTCTATGCATTCCCTCCTCTGCCTCTGGTACCCAGGGTTATCCAGAAGCTGCTCCACGAAAAGGCGGAGTTGCTCCTGGTGGCCCCTTACTGGCCCAGATGACCGTGGTTTGCGGACCTCCGCACCCTTTCGGTGGCACCTCCCTGGAGGATCCCTCCAGACAGAATTTCCCTATCCCAGGGGCCCCTCCTACACCCGGACCCGCAATGGCTCCAACCTCAACTGGAGGTTGAGCGGAGCACCTTGAGGAAAGGACAGCTCTCAAATAGGGTCATTGACACCATCCTAGCTGCCAGACGACCTTCAACAATCCGAATTTATAATGCCACTTGGGCCATCTTCTGTCGTTGGTGCAACAAACTTCAAATCAACCCAGTTTCTCCCTCTATAGCTCAAATTTTAGAGTTTCTCCAGGAGGGACTTGACAAGGGGCTGTCTCCTAACACGCTAAAGCGTCAGGTAGCTGCCCTGTCATCAGTCCTTTCTTATGAAGGTCTCAGTTCCCTCTCTCACCATGCCCTCATCCGAGCCTTTCTTAGAGGGGCTACCAATTTACGAGCCCCCCCCAGTCCACCGTTATCCCACCTGGGACCTCAATAAAGTCCTCCTCTCCCTCACCAAAGAGCCTTTTGAGCCCCTGAGGGAGACGGGTCTCCAATTCCTAACATATAAAGTGGTTTTCCTGGTGGCCATTACATCAGCCCAACGTATCTCAGAAATAGCAGCTCTATCTGTCAGGCAAGACCTCTGTGTCTTTTATGCAGATAGGGTGATCCTCCGACCCGACCCCACCTTTCTACCAAAGGTTAATTCGGCTTTCCACAGAGCACAGGAGCTCATCCTCCCCAATTTCTGTCCCAATCCGTCGCAGGAAAGGGAACAGCAATGGCACAAACTCGATGTAAGGCGCGCTCTGCGCATTTACATCAAATGTACAAAGCCCTTCAGGAAGTCGGAGGCCCTTTTTCTATCTTTCCAACCCCAAACTCTGGGTCACAAGGTGTCATCTTCTACCATAGGACGATGGATTAGGGCGGCCATAGCTAAATCTTACCAGTCCCAGGCCCTTCCAGTTCCCAAGGGCATAACAGCCCATTCAACCAGGAGCGCAGCCACCTCTGCGGCCTGGGCTACCCAGGCACCAATAATCGAAATATGCCGGGCTGCGACTTGGGCCTCACCTTCCCCCTTCATTCGGCACTATAAAATTGACGTGTTTGCCTCTGCGGAGGCTTCATTTGGCAGGCGAGTCCTGCAGCGTGTTCTTAGGGACCCTAGGGAGATTCAGGACCAGACTTAGGACAGGCCAAGCTTTGGTATGTCCCATCTCTGGATGCTCCGAGCAGCTCATAGGAGAAGGGGTGTTGGTACTTAGCTGATACGCCCTTTCTGTTTGAGCTGCGAGGAGCATCCAGCACCACCCTAATTTCCGTCTGGTGGGGCCTCTCTCTCTCGGCCAAGGACCAAACAAAAAAAAAATTATTTAGGTGATAGGGATAGGAGCAGCACTTCTTTTCCTCTCGCCTTTGCAAAAACTGGGGAATGCCCGGGAAGAGTCACATGATGAAGGAGGAGCGTTCCTCAATTCGAGCTCAGCCTAAGCAAGCAGAGACTGAAGCACCTCCCCATCTCTGGATGCTCCTCGCAGCTCAAACAGAAAGGGCGTATCAGGTAAGTACCAACGCCCCTTTTCAGATTGATTATTAATAGGGAAAATATTTCATTTTTAAAAATCCATTGTGTTCAAATCATCACTGTATTTTAGTGCTAATATGCTATACATAATATTTGTAGCTTTATATTGACTTGTTTATTTTGGGATAATATTTGAGTATCACTTTTTAATTTTAATAAAACTAGTCTTCATTTTTTATGAATGAAACAGTACATAAATCAGTGAAGACAGCTTACAAAGTATTTTAAATACAATGTTTTACTTTTCAGTAGAGTTTCTTAGTTTAGAAAAAAAAAGATAAAATTAATAAATTAGGTGATTGACAAATTAGAAATAACGCCAGTTACATTGAGATTTACTTCCTGGTAAGTGGACATTGCCCTTTTTTGTTAGTGAAAAACAGTTTAAATGGTGATACACATGTCCACGTGTGTGCGTGCACACACACACACACACACACACACACACACAGTTTTCTATTTTTCTTTATATGTTGGTGCATAAGGAATAGTTATAAAAATTAACTTAGCTCAATAAAAACTACTATGAAAAAAACCATTCTTTAAGTTTGCAACAGCGTTTCATGTTTGTAATACCTAACAAGATTTAGCTGAATTTAATTTAAGTTTGAAGAAATTACTAGAAATTTGTAATCTTGAAATGTGAATGATGTATGTAGAATATATGTATTATAACCATGCAGATAAAACATGGTTAAGAATAGAACAGCTTTTTTCATATATAATAAATAAAATGTTATTAATAGAGGAAACATTCTGCTTTTTTAGTTAGAGAATGTAAGAACTGCAAATAGATTTTGGCTGATGTTAAGTTTCATAAACTAGTATATCTAAGCATACATTTTCACCAGTAGTGGGATTCAAATTTTTGTACTACCGGTTCTGTGAGTCTGGCTTGGTGGGGGTAAAATGGCTTGGTGGGCATGTGGATGTGGCAGGGGAAGGATATTGTAAAATGTCCATTCCTACCCCAATCCAGGGGAAGGATACTGCAAACTCTCCATTTCCTCCCCACTCCTGGGGGAAGGTTATCACCGGTTCTCCGAACTACTCAAAATTTCCACTACCGGTTCTTCAAAACTGGTCAGAACCTGCTGAATACCGTCTCTGATTTGCACTTAAATTACTAATGAGAACTACATTATAAACAGAATTTCAAAATAAACATGAGTCACTGTATGTGAATACTTTCTTGATTTTTCCACATACTTTATGGACTGATGCATTTCAGAAGGTTTCAGCCATGCAGGCAACATTTCTCTCCCACTTAAGATAAAAAGTTTGAGTAATGGATTATTTTTCAATATATGGAAGGCCTTTTTTACCGCATTGTTGGATTTTGAAAAATCTGAAAAGTACATAGAAAAGGAAAGGAAACATTAACTCTTAACTGTTAACTGTTAACCATTAATTGTTTTCATACCGTCTGCCCTGACAAACCATCCTTCTTTCCATCATTTTGAAAAACTGCCTAACACTTTGTTTTTTGTTCTTTAAACTTTTCTTCACATTTTAAAAAAGAATATAATAAATTAAACTCTATTACAACTTTATGCAAAGATGGTTTGTAAAGAAGGATGGTTTGTAAGGACAGAAGGTATGAAAACAATTAATGGTTAACAGTTAAGAGTTAATGTTTCCTTTCCTTTTCTATGTACTTTTCAGATTTTTCAAAATCTAACAATTCAGTAAAAAAGGCCTTCTATATATTCCTCAAGAATCATGTACTTTTGTTTGTTTTATATTTCAGTCCTCATTCCAGGGTGGATTTGATATTTAATCACTAGTTAATCAAATCAATTTGATTTAAATGATAATTTTTAAAGCAACTGTCATCTCTGTCCCACAGCGGCTCTTCCTCTGACCCACTGTTGACTTACCGACAATCCTATTCACTTTAATGGGATGGCTGGTGATGCGGCAGTGACACAAGGTGAAGGACGTGGTGGGCAGCAAGTGAGTTGGGTTTGAAATGACAGATCCATGATGGATCTGAAATGACAGGTGCTCTTTAAATGTAAGTACTCATTCATGCTGGTACATAGAATCTTTAATATTTGCAAACAAAATGAAGACTTCCTATTTAGATTAATAAGCTGTAAGGTTAGTAAAACAGCGATATCAGAACCAATTTTAGGTTAATAGATTAATCACACATAGTTGGAGAACTACTCAAATTCTGTTATTTAATTAAAACAACATATTACATATTCTTGTATTTGCTTAAACATCAATGTTTAGTAACTAAAGTACATACACAAATATCTTTGGGTCATTCCATGTCAAGTGGTCTGATTTCAGAAAAGTGCCCTGGGAGCTCGACCATTATGAGTATTGATGAAATTTTGTGTGAACATGCACACATGTCCCAAATGAACATTGGTAAAGTGTTACGTTTTCCGATGCAATACTTGCGAGATACAGTCATTTGTTTGACCCCATACCCAGCCTTCTACAGTATGACTCTGGGGTTCCAGCAACTTTGAGACATAATATCTCTGGCAATATTTTGTTGAAAGGAACAAAACTTGGCCATCTTGTACAACTTTTTGAGTTCTATTAAAGAAAATAAATAAAAAACATTTTTATGAGTGATCTCCATCTAGATAATTGGAGTAAAGTTGGCCGAAAATATTGCAGCTCAAAAAAGGCTAAAGTTTGGCTTTTTATATCTCTGGAAGGAAAAGTATGATAAATGTGAAACTTTGCATGTAATAACTTAGCAACACAAGGTTTTGAATATAAAATTTCATTCTCCTACTGCTTTCCAATACTTTACAAATTGAGTGTAAAGTTGACGTTTTGTGTAAAAATGCCAAAAATAGGGTATTTTCAGCCCGCTGTTACAAAAAAAGACCTGGAAACTGTTAAATCATTCTTGTTAGAAAGAACATGTTTCAAACCCCCTGAAAAGTATAAAGCTCTAAAAATAGAGACAATGGGTATCTGTTCCAAGCCGGCGATTGTGCAGCTATCCTTGGTTCCCGAGCCTAAAGTGGGTATCTTATATGGTTCCCAAGCCAAAGTCTGTACTGTTCGTATGAACTGCCAAATTCCAACAATCACTTATTATTGAATTTAAGCACCACGTTCACAGAATTTGGAGAAACCAATTTCAGCACCATATTTGTTTTGATATGCCACATACAGTTCTTTCAGATTGCATAGTAGCAACTGCTTTTGTTTGTGAACCTTGACGCCATCAAGCCAAATGGAAACACAATCCTTTTTGCCGGGGCACATCCTGCAAATTCGTCATCCTTGTAGAAATCTCGAACTCTGTCAGCAATTTCCTTTGGCAGCAGTTTGCCAACTTTTGCACAAATGGTAGTGCACAAATGCCTCTCTTTATTTTTCTCGCTGTTTTAACCATACAGTCTGAAATGCCAAGTGTTTTTGCTGCACCAGTATCAACCAACTCTTTGGGGCCAAAGTCAATAATTGAACTTTCATCGATCTATCGGATATTTTCATTTTCATGTCTTTGATTAGGTCAGCATAATCCTGGCATGACTGGCATTCCTTAGCAGCAGACTCGCTAGTTTGTCCAATATTTTCAGCTGCTACTCCAGCAGCTAACATTATTTAATCTGCTACCACTTCCTGCACGCATTCAATTTTTTGTTTCACATACCCAGTTTTATCCCTACTGCTCAACTTCCGAATTTGTAATGGAGAAGTCCCTAAATCGGTCAAAATTCGATTAACAGTGTCCGAAATGTCCATATCGTAATTATCCGATGACGAAGAGTCTGCCATGCTTTGGACCATGGAAATGTATTTGACTTTACACTTGGAACAAATCTTTTGACTCGGCTTCACATTGGTTTTCGCCACTTTTTTCCCCATTTTTTAATTTTTTAACAACAAACATAAACAAATACAAACATAAACACAAAGCATAAAATCATCTTTCCATTGTACAGTGTGTTGGTTGGTACATATCTTCTTGTGCACAATATCAGCAGTCTCCCTTCTAGATACATTATTAAAATTCATATATTATTAACTCCTTATTGGACTTTAATTGTAAATTCACATCATCCTTTTTGAGCAAGTTTCAACTTTTACCAAACCTAGTTCATAATATCATTAAAGTCAATTATAACATATCATTACACTGTTTTATCTTTACTATAATATTGTATTTATATTACGTTGTATTTTATTTCGCTATTTTCTTATTTAACCATTGATAATATAAGTCCCAAATTTTATAATACTCTTTGTCTTCTTGCTCTCTTAATTGCTAATGTCAATTTACTCATTTCTGGACATTCCATTATTTTCTTAATCACCTCCTCTTCTATCGGAATTTTTTCACTTTTCCAATTTTTGGCAAATACAATTCTAGCTGCTGTCAAAACATTTATAATCAAATATGTCAATTATTTACTGTATCCTTCAGGTAAGATACCCAATAAAAATATCTCTGGTTTCAAATCTGTATGCTGTTTTATCATTTTTTCCAGCCGTGTATGAATTTTAGTCCAGTATCTCTTGGCGTCCACACATGCCCACCACATGTAATAGTATGATCCAGGTATCTGATGACACTTCCAACATTTCTCCGATTTATTCTTAAACATGCTTGCTATCTTTGCTGGGAGTAGATGCCACCTGCAAAACATCTTATACAAATTCTCTTTATATGCTGTTGACATTATTTTATAATTTCGAGACCATAATTTCTGCCATCTCTATCCCATATGCAAAGTTTTTCCCCAGGCAATCATTGTTTCTTTAACTTGTTCTTCTTCTAATTTTATTCCAAGTAAATATTCATATAGTTCTCTGATCACCTTCTCATCAGTACCTGTCAAAATTCCATCTAATTCAGTTAATTCATTATAAAATCCTTCTACTATATCATATCTAGAATGTATGAATACCAATTCATCTCTATTCCTTGTTCCTCTAGTTCTTGCTTAGATTTGAGTTCACCCTCTTCATTTAATATTTCATTGTATGTTACTGTTTGTTCCATTCTATAAACAATTGGATATGAAAATGCCTCTATAGTTGAGAACCAGACTGGTATTTTCATGTAATGTTGTTTCCTAATTTTCTCCCATATTAATAATAAAACATTGCGAATATGGTGTCTCCTAAAATACACATGTGTTTTACTTTCCTTATACCATAAAAAGGCGTGCCATCCCAATAATAAATCATGACTTTCTAATGTTAACAATCTAGTATTCCTTAAAACAATTCATTTTTTTTACCCTCATCAATGTTGCCGCATGGTAATATAATTCCCAATTAGGTAAACCAAAACCTCCTCCTGATCTAGCATATTGTAACAATTTTAATTTAATTCTTGCCTTTTTCCCCTGCCATATATACTTCAATATTATTTTATTTAAATCTTCAAAGTATTATTTTCCTAGTTTAATTTGAATTGTCTGAAACAAATATAAAATCCTTGGTTATATATTAATCTTAATTGTGGATATTCTCCCTATTAGAGATAGCTGTAAATTTTCCCACTTTCACTCTCTTCTTCAAAATGTCCGACTTTCAATTTTCTGCACTGTCAGAGACACTTTTTCTCCCAGATCTTTTAACTGTGTTTCTTCTTCTGTTACAATAATGTTGTTCTTTCAGGAGCACAAAAGTTTCAGTCGTCTCATTTCAAACAATCCACTTTCACTTCCCCTGTTCACTTAGTTTGCATATAGTCTATCACCTAATCTTCTTCTTTATTCAGTCTTTTACTATTGCTAGCACCCTTTCATCCTCTCCCTTATTCGCTCTCCTCACCGTATTCACTGTTCAGGTGCCGCTTTGAGCCTTTCCTCTCACTGTATCGTTCTGGGCTCGTTTTGACAGTTCCACTCTCTTTGGTTTCACCGTTCACACCGCTTCTTCACATACTCTCTCTTTGCTTCCTTTTCCTATCTCATGTGTCGTCTGGTCTCTGGGTTGGCCACCAAAGTCCGACTCTTCAGCACCGGTTTCAAGGGCTCCTCCGATAGCACTGTTGGGGATTGCACCTTCTCTCTTCAGCTCCGAAAGTTCCCCTCTCTGTCACCAATCCCCCCAGGAACAATTTCACCTCTGTTGGTTGCCAGAATACTGAAGATCGGCAACTAAGAACAGAGCTCTGTTCCTTCATGTCACTTGACCACACGCCATCACTGGAAGTCCACAATTGCATTATCTTTTTTATTTCTCTCTCTTTTTTCAACTTACATGCCAACCACCTGCCTGGTTTGTTTGCATTTTCAAAAAAGTTCTGTTTAATGCTTCTATTTTTTGGGGCCAGCTCTTTTTCCATCAACCCCATTTTATGTTTAATTATGCCCATTTGATTTTTGATATCCTTTTTTTGTGAATATCTTTGTAAGTCCTTCTCAAGTTTCTTGTAGTCCTCTAACCTCTGTTGTGTTCATCTTTCCTTAATGTTTTTTTTCTCTTGTAATCTATTATCAGTCCTCTGCCATAGGCCTTCATGGTATCCTATAGGTTTTGCAGTGAGGTGTCCTCTTTATTATTCTTTTTAAAGAAAAAAGCTGATCCCTTTTCCATATTTTCTGTAAATTCTTTTTCTTTCAGTATTGTATTATTCACAGTCCATCTAGATCTTTTCCTTTGTCCTTGCCACTCAATTCGTATTGGATTGTGGTCCACCCACATACTCGTTTCAATATTTACATCTTTTATATTAGAAATCAGATCCGTTGACATCCAGATTATATCTATTCTTGACCATGATAAGTATCTATTGGAATAAAAGATGTATTGTCTATTCCTTATATTTCTTTCTCTTCAAACATTTTTAGTGCTTAGTTCCTCTACCATTTTGAAAAAGGGTTTTGGTCATATCTTTCAATTTTGTCTATTAGTTTTCTGTGTTGTATAGTCCAAGTTTGCATCTACTTTTCCATTAAAGTCTCCCATGAAGCATATATTGTCATATTCCAATTCAATAATTTTGTTATGTAGTTTTTTTATAGTATTCTTCTTGCTTTTCATTAGGAGCCTATATTGCTACTAAGAGTATCTTTACATTGTTATCAATAATTTCCACCATTAATGTTCTTCTTTCTTCATCGTTAAAGATTAGTTCAGCTTTAATTGTATTTTTAATGTATAGTGCAACTCTCTTTTTTTCTTTTGGGACAATGAAGTATATAAATCAGGCATGATATTTTTCCGATTAAAATCGGAATTCCGATTTTTTTGGGAATCGCCCGGGCGGTGTGAGCGGAGCCCGGGTGAGCGGCGGGCGGGGCGGCGGGCCATTTCTTGGCGCGCGGTGAGGGGTCTCTTTTGGCCGGCCCCGATTTTTTTTTCAGAGGGGAATATCATGCTTGATAAGTTCCCAATTTTAATATTCTTTAACATCTGAGCATGTTTTTTTATATGAACTTCTTGCAAGCAAATTATGTCCAATTTTAATTTTTCTAATTTATGAAATATTTTCCTTCTTTTTATAGCCAAGTTCAATCCATTTATATTCATTGTAATCAGTTTCTTTTCTTCCATTGTTTATACCTTATATGTAGGGTTTATAGCTCTGGTAGACCTTTGCTCCCTTGCTTCTTTATACTCTATTCTTCCTCCTCCTGCTCCTTCCTCACATGTGTTTCTTCTTGAATTGTTTTATCTCTTGCTTCAATCATTTCATTTCCTCTTGGGTTTTGACTGTTTCCTCTTCTCGCAATTTCTCCTCTTTCCCTCTAAAGTATTCTCCATAAAATAGTTCTGCTTTCTCTATTGAATCTATTCTATGCTTTTGCTCTTGGCCAGGTAAACATAAGACCTTCAGGGAACAGCCATCTATAATTCTCACCCTTCTTAATTAGGATTTTTGTCAAGAATGGATACTCTCTTCTTATTTCTCTCACTTTTCTTGGTACTTGCTTTAGGACCACAATCTTTATATCTTTATACTTCAGTGGTTCATCTCTTGAACTTTGTTATATTTGTGCTTTGATTGCGTTTTTGGTAAATCTTACCTGGACTTCTCTAGGTAGTTTATTTCTCATTGCATATCTTGTAAAAACTCAGTACACTTCATCTATGCCATCCATCATTTTCTCTTTGGATATCTTCAATGCGTTTGTCAGCATTTCTATCATTATTTCAGCAAGATTTTCTCCCTTTTCTTCTTCCATATTTTAGAATCTGAGATAAAAATCTGTCCTGTCCAACTCCCAGCCCAGCATCCCATTTCCTCTATTGTGTTTGACAGCAGTCAATCTACTATCAATTGTATCAATTTTCTTGTCTCTCTGGTCATCTTTTTCTTCCATTTTTTGAAATCTTTCCTCATTTCATCATCATTTGTTGTATGTTTTCTACTGTCTCATCTGTTTTCTCTGTTCTATCTGCTACTTTTTGTATTGCTTGCATTATCATTTGTAGTGTAACTTCCTTCTCTTTTTCCTTCTCTCTTTTCCTTTCCTGGTTCAACATCGTATGTATTGATTGCTGTCCAGTAAGCGGGGACAAAGAGGTGGGTATCAGTGAGCCTGTGGCAGTTGTCTTCTTCATTTCAGATTAAATGTAGCTCTAATCAACAACCACTAAATACAATCTTCAGGTTATTCTTTACCCTAAGCCAATTAAAAAGGGAGATATATGTGTAAAAAAAATTAAAAATTAAAGATAAAAAGGAAAATAGAAATTCTCTGTAAAAATTAAATCCATGGAGGGGCCCAAAAAACCAGAAAAGGAATACAAAATTAATCCAAAGTTAATCCAACAGTACTATAAAATAATGGGGAAGAAAAACTCTTACAATGTAACCAAAACAGGAAAAAAGAGTTTGAAGTTTTCTTTCAGAGAAAACAAAGGAAACTAACAAAAAAACAAAATTACCTTTTTAAAACCAACATTAAATTTCATTCTTCAATACTTATCAAATAAAAAAAATTCCAGTCCAGTTGAAAAAAAAATCCTTTTGTATACTATATAGCTGCGGTCACCAACAGATGGGCCCACTGGTGGGCCGTGAGAAAATTTTGGTGGGCTGCAGAGAAATCTCATCCCCAGAGCATCCCCCCAAAGCAATTAATCCAGGCTGTGCAGAAACACAAGGCTGCGCCACCCACATGGCCCCCAGGAACCCTCACCACCCACTCCTTACCCAGCAAACTTGCCTGCTAAATTGCTATTTTACCTTTTTCCGACCATCAGGTGTTCTGCTGTGCCAGGAGATTTAAATTAGCTAGGAAGCAGGAAATGGTTGGATTTCTTGCTTTCTAGCTAGTCTTTAGATTTTCGACTCTGCTTTTAAGCACAACCGAACTTCCCTTAGGACTGAAGTTTCTGTTATTAGTGCAGACTCACAGCAAGCAAATTTGAGAGACTGAGCTAGCCGATGGCAGATAGATCACTGAATGATTCTGTGAGCAACTCAATCTGCCTGCCTGCTTTGCCTGATTTTGGGTAAAAGTTGCTCTTTTTTCATATAAAAAATTCAATATTTACATACATGTTGTGTATGTAAGATAATTTTGTGTTGTGAGATAATTTTATGAGTTTGCTTGCAAGCAAATTTTATGTGACAGACTGAGCTAGCCAATGGCAGATACATCTCTGAATGAATCTGTGATTCTGTGAGCAATTCAATCTGCCTGTTTTGCATGATTTTGGGTAAAAGTTGCTCTTTTTTATAAAAAATTCAGTATTTATATAAATATTTATAATATTTACATACAAGCCATGCCCAGCCAGTCACATGACCACTAAGCCACACCCACAAATTAGGCCACACCCACAGAACCTGTTAGTGGTCCCTAGGATCTAAAATTATGAGTTTGGTGGTCCCTGAGATGCAAAAGGTTGGCGACCCCGCTGTATAGTAATTAAAAAAGAAAAACCAAATCAATTTGACATCAGGCTTATTTTCGCTGCTTCTTTTGTCTTCAGTATTTTTTTCCCCCCTTAGGGTGTTCTCAGTCTCAAATGTAAATTAGTTGAATCTCACCCAGAGCTGACACTCTTTCTTTCTTCTTCTTCCTTTCCGGAGCTGTCCCAACTTTCAGCAGCTTTAATGGCTGTTCCATCGCAGCTGGTTTGAAGAGCTTCTCCTGGATTAACCAGGGACTTTGTGATATCCCTGGGATCAACAGGACGTGATGTCAGATCCGTGTATGTGTCATTTCTTCAGTGGAAGAAGAAAAGGGTGGGGAGACGGATAAAGAAATCCTTTCTTGATGTAACCTGAATATATTTAATCTTATATCGAATTGGTACATGATACAATGGAGGGAGGAAACCCAGATGGCCGGAACCTACCAGCTGTGAGAGGCTCAGCCAGGAGATGAGAAGACCATAAAAATTCCACAGTGAGATGTGTCCTGGGAATCTCTGGAAAAGTTTGTTCTAAAAAGGGGGTGGGGGAAAATTAGGTGTGCCCTGGGAAGCTGTGAAAAAGATTGTTTCTACAGAAGGGGTGGGGGGGAATTAACATACTGGCTTTTGTTTCATTAAATACGCATCGAGATAAAGGGAGGGGTTCAAACTCCCTTATCTATTCCTGTATGCCTGAGGGACCTTAGACACTGCTTTGAACTCCTACATGAATTGTCTCATCTCAACAAAAGGATTCCTTTTGATACGTTTGGTTTTCAGAAGTTCATTCTTGTTAATTGAATGGGAAAAGTTCTGTAGCCTGACATAAAGCAGCGTCTGCAATAGAGGTCAGCCCGGAGAGGAATTTTAAAAAAACAAAAACCTTCACTCTACTGAGGGAACCCTGCAAGAAAGGAAAATGTCTGAGTACAGCAAGGACCAAGGGGAAGCTGAATGCTGGGGAGAAATGTCTACAGTTACCCAGCCAGATACTGACTCAGTGCACCCCATCGAAGATAGTCAATCTGCCTACGAAAGTTCCACAAAGCCCCGGTGGTCTATAGGCGTAGGAAAGAGAGACAGCTGGGACAGAAGAACCAGGGGAGTAACCCTCACCCGCAGCAATCGTAAAACTGGATGGAAATTGGAGCTTGAGGCCCTATCGGATCAGGAAGGATGGGGCGAGGAGCCACCAGCCGATGACCGACTGAGAAGGTACATAAATTGCCTCGTGAGGGAAACCCTGGAGAATCTTGAGGTGAGGGATGCACCAGAACGCCAATGCAGGAGAGCGAGGAAACCAGAAAATGAGAGAACCCGAGCCACCACCCCAGATTCAGCTGAGAATGATTGGGCAGCGGGACAAGCTGAAGAACCAGCAGCCATACCAGGTACCCGACCCCTAAATGCCCCAGAACGGGATTAACCCTGGCCAACACAGAGACATACAACTGCAGAGGAAGGTCCCATCTCTGGGAGTAAAATTCGATGGGGACCCTCAGAAACTGGGATTTTTCCTGGCTCACCTACATGCAAGAATATGGGCAGAATTTCCCAACCCAGGGATCCCGAGTACGAGTTGTCACCTTGGCCCTTGAAGGGGCAGCAGCCAGGTCACGCTCCACGTCAATGCCCCAGAATTAAGGAACCTCAACCGCTTAATGATGGCCCTACGCCACCGCTTCAAAGACCCTCTCACCGATAGAAAAGCCCGAGACCGCATCAGAGTCATAAAGCAAGGCCGTCACCCAGTAGCTGAATACACCGAGGAATTTCATGATCTGGCTGGCCGAGTCAACTGGCCAAAGGATATCCTAGTCTGTTGTTTCAAAGATGGACTAAATGACGACCTATACGCTGCCTGCCTGGCCCATGGGACCCCAAAACTCCTGCATGAATGGCAGAGGAGGCGGCGATAGACATGACTCGTAACTGGTACCGCAGTAGCAAGTTTTGGAAAAGATCCCCACCCATGGGAAAACAGGAAATTTTCTTTCTTTCTTTTTTTTTTTTTTTTGTAAATTTTATTTGAGTTTTCACAAAAAGAAAAAAAAATACAAATAAAACATCTTTTTTGAAAGTAGCGTAATCCCGGGTTACATTTCATCGTACAGACACAAATTCAAGTTCATGCTCATTTTTATATTCTATTCCATATCTTATTACTATTTTACATTTTCTGCATAGCTTCTCCCCTCTTTTAATTTTCTCAATTTTATTTTAATTATCTCATCTCAATTCAAATCATTATATTTGTATTTTTTGTCTGTCCTGTTTCAATTATCTATTATCTTTTCTCATTAAACAAAATTTCTCCTGTACTTACTGATTGGAGTATGACGCCTTTATATCTTTTAAGTTTATCCATTTAACTCTTATTTAGGCTTCAATATATACCCTAAAGTTATAGCATTCAATATAATACATAACTTCCATTCGGATTCTGCTTGGTACATTCTTAAAATACACACTGTATTCTTAAAAAAAGAAAAAATTATAAATGTATGTAATTAAAACAACACATTCCATTCCAATTCAATTCTATCATTAATATTAATATTCATTAAAGTCTTAACTTCTTTAACATTACTTTTCAATTAAATATCATAGTTCTATGGGAATAATTATAAGCTTTCCATAATTAATTCCCCCTCCTCTTCACTTATATTTTATAAAACATTAACTAATTAAAATGTTCCCGTCCCTTCCTAATTCAATTTTCTCATTTTTTATTTCACTTATTTTATTCAAAAACATTTCTCTAAATTATACTAACTATTTTATCCCTCATTTTAATCATACGTTGTTTCCAATTTTCTAAAGTTATTTCTATTACTAATATAACAATACGATCTTATGTACCCTTACAGAATCCCTTTTTCAGTTAGATTTTCACCCATTATCTCTAAATAGGTCCTGTTTCTCTATATCTTGCTCCGGTCCTTTGTAACTTCTTTTCCTTCTTCCCTCTCTTCTCTCTCCCCTTTTTACCCCCTTGTCTCTCTACCTCTATTTATCTCTTCTGTATTCCCCTTTTCTGTTGCTTTCCAGTATTATACTTATTATTCGAATTATTTTTCTTTTCTTTGGTTGTTTTTTTTAAAACTTAAATTCTCCATTCTCTTTCCCCCCTTTCCTTTTTCTTCCCCACATAAAATTACTTGTTCATTAAAGATGGCTTCTTCTTTGTCCCAGTCTTCTTGTTTTGCAGACGTTTCTTGTTGTTTCTCATAGTTCCAAATTTCCATTTCTAAGAATTGAAAAATGAAGCCAAAAGAACCCTTCCCTTCTTGTGCATCTTCTTTGTACTTTTTAAATTCCATTTTCAATTCATCCAGAAGTGGTACCATTGTATAAATTTTTAAACAATCACCCAATTAATTTTAGTCATTCAAATGTAATAACCAAGAATCCAAAGATCACCAAATAATCCAAATACACGCAAGCTGTTTCTTTTTGCTCTTTTTTTTCACTTTCTCTTCTTGGGGTTACTGTTTAGTTACAAAGTTTCAGTTAAAATGTATCTTTTAGAAGTCTTGTTGAAGTTTTACTGTAGATTCTTTTTAATTCCAGGCAGTCTCCTCCCTCTTCCAGATCCTGCCCTTATTTTTTTCTCTCCCTTCCTGCTTATGAAAAAAAAAAATTTTTTTTAGTGTCCAGAAATCTTTATTATCCCTTTGGCATTTTATTTTCAACTTAATTGCCTATTGATGTCAAAGCGGATTTTTCCAATTTCTTATTTAAGTCTCTTAGTTGTCAGTATAGGGAAGGAGAGAGAAGGGGAAAAAAGCCAAACCTTTCCCTTTTCACTTTCCTTCGCTGCTTCCGACTCTTCTTTGGGAGTGATGTTATTTTTTTGTAAGTTTAAATTCCAGGGTACCTTAGTTGTTGCTTTCACAATTTAACCGGTCAGCCAAAACTTTCACTTCTTATGTTCCTCCTGAACATTCTTTTCTGGTTGAGTTCTTCTTTGTGGTGGCCATTTCTGACCACCGCTGCAACTGCCTTCGGGAAAGGGAGTAATGGCCAGCTGAGGAGGACAGATGAGGCTCTCCTCAACCCTGCTGGTGGTCTCCCCACTCTTCACCACCTCTACGGGGTGGCTTAGCCCCGAAAACAGCCGGCTCGGGTCGCTCCAGCGGCGAGCCCAGACCAAAACTGCGCACGATCGCGGATTTCTGTCTGTCGCCGAAGAGACTTCAAACCGGAAGTCGGAAACGGGAAATTTTCAAACCCCAAACCACCATGACTCCAAGAACATCTGGTTGCTTTAATTGTGGAAAGGAGGGACACTGTGCAGCAGAATGCCGTTCGAAAACCCCTGCCAGAAAGCCAGACCACCCATCGGGGGAAGCCTGGAACATCTAGCCCTCAAGGAAAGGAGACTGGCCTGAGGGGTCAAGTAGCTGTGGGATTCCGATCCCCCTCAACCCAGAGGAAGAACCCCCAACACTCCGAGGGGACCCGAGCCAGTCCGAAAGCGATCCGGAAGATGACCTGCTGGTAAGCAACCCAATTGAACCAATCACTCTACCCCTAAGACTGTTTATCCCCAGCCGAGGGAAGGGGGAGGAAGTTGCAGTGTTGCTGGATTCAGGATGCACCCGATGCCTAATAAATCCCTCCCTTGCAGAGAAATTGGGGATCCAACTGAAAGAAATGGAAAATCCCATCGCCTTCTGCCAATTAGATGGAACTATAGCAGGAGGGGGTGCCAGCTAGGTTTACCACAGAACCATTGAAAATATGATTAGGGAACCATAGTGAGATGCTCACATTCATGTAGCCCCAGGAATAGAAGGGCCACTAGTCCTAGGTCTCACATGGCTGCGGAAATGGAATCCAAAAATAAATTGGAGGAGGAGAACTTTACACTTCCAAAGAGACGTAGTATTTGCAAATAGCTCAGAGGAAAGGACAAAGAAACAAACAGAGAACACAGAGTCAACCATGATCGGACAGTCGGCTGAACCCACTAACATCCCCAATGAGTACCAGGATCTGGCCCAAGTATTTAGTGAGGAAGCTTGTGATGAACTCCCACCCTATCGCGCCACAGACTGCGCTATTGAAATCCTACCAGGGGCTAAACTCCCAAAATCACAAATGTACTGCATGTCTCCCAGAGAACTAAAAGAACTCAGAGCATTTATCGATAAAAGTTTAAAAAGGAGCTTCATTGAACCCACCCGACCAAAAATAGCTGCCCCAGTGTTATTCCACGAAAAGAAAAATGGCTCTGTACGTTTGTGTGTTAATTACAAAAAATTAAATGCGATTTACATAGAGAATATGTATCCACTCCCCCTCATGAAGGACATGTTAGTCCACCTCTCGAAAGGAATTTTTTTTTCAAAGTTAGACCTATGAGAGGCATATTACCACATAAGAATAAAGGAAGGGGATGAGTGGAAGACAGCTTTTAACACACCAGTGGGATGCTACCAATTTAAAGTGCTCCCCTTTGGACTGCAAGGAACGCCTCCCGTGTTTATGCAATTGATCAATGAAACCTTTCATGAATTTTTATATAAAGGGGTTCTAGTGTATCTTGATGATATTTTAATCTACACGGAAACAATGGAAGAACACATCAAGCTACTCATGCAGTCCTCACAAAACTCTTAGACGCTAAACTATATGCAAAACTCCCTACTGCAACGATGACACTATTAAAGCCAACCTCTTTAACACATTCTTTGTCTCAGTATTTGTAAACAGCAATGGATTATGCCCAGTATTTCCTAGTCGAATCACAGACAACTACAATGATCTGATGCGTATCGATTTTACAGAAGACAATGTTGAAAAAGCACTAAGCAATCTAAAACCATCTCTAACAATTGGACCGGACGGAATATGTGCGTACTTCTTAAAAAAGCTATCCATTGCCATAGCCGAACCTCTAAGCATAATTTTTGAAAAATCTTTCAGGACCAGCTCCTTGCCAAAACTATGGTCACAAGCCACGGTCATCCCAATCTTCAAAAAGGGAGACCCCAGCCTAGTTGAAAATTACAGACCAATCTCTTTATGCTGCATCACCTGTAAAGTCATGGAATCAATTATTAACCAATCCATCATCCTCCACTTAGAAACAAACAACCTACTCTCTAATAAACAATTTGGTTTCAGGAAAAAACTATCATGTAATCTGCAACTCTTACACTGCAAAAACATATGGACTACACAATTTGATCAGGGCAAAGCAATAGATGCAATCTTCATAGACTTCTGTAAAGCCTTTGATTCAGTGGTACACAACAAACTACTCCTAAAACTAAAATCTTATAGTATCTCCAGACACCTGCATAACTGGATAGAAGCATTCCTGTCAAACAGACAACAAATGGTCAAAATTGGGAGCATCCTGTCAAATTCTGTACCTGTCAACAGTGGTGTCCCCTAAGGCAGTGTTCTAGGACCAACTCTTTTCATACTCTACATAAATGACCTCTGTGATCATATCAAGAGCAACTGCGTTCTCTTCGCTGACGATGTAAAGCTATTCAATACCACAGACAATACTGCTACCCTTCAAAAAGACCTTGACTATGTATCAGAATGGTCAAACAAATGGCAACTTCAAATCTCAACAAATAAATGCTCTGTCCTACATATTGGCAAAAAAAATAAAATACAGGCTGAATAGTCAAGACCTTGTTGAGGATCCAAACTCTGTCAAGGATCTTGGAGTACTCATCTCAAATGACCTAAGTGCTAGAACCCACTGTAACGACATAGCCAAAAAGGTGTTAAGAGTTGTTAACCTAATCTTATGTAGCTTTTTCTCTGGTAATATTATACTATTAACTGGAGCATACAAAACATTTGCTAGTCCAATACTCAAATACAGCTCATCAGTCTGGAACCCACATTATGTATCTGATATTAACACAGTTGAGAAAGTCCAGAAATATTTCACAAGAAGAGTTCTCCACTCCTCTACTCGTTGCAGAATACCTTATGCCACCAGACTCGAAATTCTAGACCTTGAAAACCTAGAACTACGCCGCCTTCAGTCCGATCTAAGTATGGTATATAAAATCATACATTGCAATGTCCTACCAGTCAATGAATACTTCAGCTTCAACCATAACAACACTAGAGCAAACAATAGATACAAACTCAAGGTTAATCGCACCAAACTTGATTGCAGGAAATATGACTTCAAAGTGGTCAATGTCTGGAATACTCTACCTGACTCTGGTTTCTTCTCCAAACCCCAAAAACTTTAATCTCAGACTTTCTACTATTGACCTCACCATTTTCCTAAGGTCTGTACGGGGTGTGCATAAGCACACCAACATCCCTACCGTCCCTGTCCTATTGTTTCTTTTATTTTTTTATTTTTCTTATATGTATCCATGTATCCATAACTCTGTTTTTACTTATACCTATTATCTTGTAAACAATTGACAAAAATAAATAAAATTAAAAAATAAAATAAATAAATGCGAATTTCACCAAGAAAAAATTGACTACTTGGGGTATAGAATATCCCACGAAGTAATAGAGATGGACCCACAGAAAGTAAAAGCTGTAATGGACTGGGATCCACTGCACACCCGCAAACAACTGTAAAGCTTCCTGGGGTTTGCGAACTTTTATCACCAATTCATTCCAGCTTTTGCAAACATCACCCTCCCTATCACAAACTTGCTAAAAACGAAGGCGGGGGGGAGAAACCCAAACCAAGGCAACCCCTTATCTGGACAATGGAATGCCAAGCGACATTCGAGAAACTCAAACGTCTATTCTCAGCAGAACCGGTCCTTAAGCACCCAGATCCCATGCAACCTTTTGTCACCAAGCAGACTCTAGTGATGTTGCAGTTGGAGCAGTCCTCCTCCAAAAGAATGGAAGTGGACAATTACAACCATGCACTTATACATTCAAGAAACTGACGGAAACCGAGCAAAGATGGGCCATTGAGGTTATAAAACCAATGATCCAACCAACCCAACTAGCGGCCAAAGTAATCACCCGGGCACAAGAGAAAAAAAAATCATCCCTGACTGAAGACACAATGACGTCAATATTTAAGGAGGCACTTCTTAAGGACGACTGGCTCCAGGCTAACAAAAACACTTGTTTACTCAGAGATGGATTGGCTTGGGTAGTAAACAAACTTTATGTCCCTGCAAGCCAGAGAATGGACTTAATGAAATGCTGCCACGACTCCAAAATAGTGGGAGACTTTGGGTTTGTAAAAACCCTATAACTCATCAAAAGACAATTTTGGTGACCGTCCCTCAAAAAGGACATTGAAAACTATGTTGTGAGCTGTCCCACCTATGCTGCTGCAAAGAGAAGACAAGGAAAATATCCTGGACTTTTACAAACAGTAGCAGACTCTTCTGCACCCTGGAAAAAGATCTCTATGGACTTTATAGTAGAGCTTCCCGAAAGTGCTGGGAATACTGTCATTTGGGTTGTAACTGATCTTTTTTCCAACCTTTATTCCATGCCAAAAGATCCCAACTGCCAAGGCATTGGCAAAGATGTTCTTAATACACATTTATCGCCTTCATGGAGCTCCCCAATGGATTATCTCAGATAGGGGCGTTCAGTTCACATCCAAATTTTGGCGGGCATTTTTAAACCTATTAGGCTCCACCCAGGGGTTGTCGTTATCAAGTCATCCTGAAACGGATGGCTCGACGGAGAGAGTTAACAGCATATTAGAACAATATTTAAGGTGCTTTATTAATTACCAAAAGGACAATTGGACTGACCTTCTTCCTTTTGCAGAGGTAGCATACAATAACTCAGTCCATATTAGCATGGAGTTCACCCCATTCCAGGTAGCCATGGGCCAAGAATTCAACCCCATGCTGGAACTACTCACCAAAGATCCTGAAATCCCCTCCTTTAAGGAGTGGATGGATAACTTACAAGCCCTTTGGCCAGTGGTAAGATTATCTTTACAGGAAGCTAGAGCAGTTTTCAAAACTTATGCAGACAAAAAACATTGCGAACCTAAACTTTTCAAGATTGGGGACTCTGTATATTTGTCCACAAAATTTTTAAAATCATTACAACCCTCTAAGAAATTAGGACCAAAATTCATTGGCCCATTCCCCTTCTCCAGAATTATTAACCTCGTGACAGTTGAGCTTCGACTTCCAAAAACACTTAGGCAGATTCATCCAGTATTTCACTGTAGCTTGCTCAAACCAGAGATCACTTCAAACCTCAGACCCCCCCTCCCCACACCTCCAACCCCCATCATGGTACATTTGGAACAACATTTTGAAATTAAAGATATTCTTGATTCACTCACTCATTGTTGATCCACACAATATTTAGTAGCTTGGAAACACCTTCTTTCCTCAGAAAATGAGTGGGTAGCCAAACGACATGTAAAAGCAACCACATTTCTACAAAAGTTCCACCTAAAATACCCTGATAAACCATCCTGAATTGCAAACGTAATGCATGATTTTTGGTTTTTTCTCTGCTTTTTAAGGAAGGCAGGATGTCAGATCCGTGTATCTGTCATTTCTTCAGTGGAAGAAGAAAAGGGGGGGGGAGATTGATAAAGAAATCTTTTCTTGATGTAACCAGAATATATTTAATCTTATATCGAATTGGTATAACCCACACATGATACAATGGAGGGAAAAAAGCCAGATGGCAGGAACCGATCACCTCTGAGAGCCACAGCCAGGAGATGAGAAGATCATAAAAATTCCACAGTGAGATGTGTCCTGGGAATCTCTGGAAAAGTTCGTTCTAAAAAGGGGGTGGGGGGATATTAGGTATGCCCTGGGAAACAGTGAAAAAGATCATTTCTGCAAAAAAGGGTGGGGGGGGGAATTAACATATTGGCTTTTGTTTCACTAAATACACATCAAAATAAGGAGAGGGGTTCTAAACTCCCTTATCTATCCCTGTATCCCTGGGTGACCTTAGACGCTGCTTTGAACTCCTACATGAATTGTCTCATCTCAATAAAGGATTCCTCTTGATATGTTTGGTTTTCAGAAGTTCATTCTTGTTAATTGAATGGGAAAAGTTCTGTAGCCTGACGTGTTCTCCACGTTCACCGTGTCTTCTGGATGAGTTGGACTGTCCAGCTCTGGAGATATCAGTCTTGGAGACCCAAGATCCTACGTTTCTTAGCGATGTCAGGCCCTCCCTCAG
This sequence comes from Notechis scutatus, assembly GCF_049901735.1. Classification (NCBI taxonomy): domain Eukaryota; kingdom Metazoa; phylum Chordata; class Lepidosauria; order Squamata; family Elapidae; genus Notechis; species Notechis scutatus. The sequence goes on along the minus strand of NC_142025.1, from coordinate 56,307,431 downwards.
TTTTTGCCACTTATTAAATCATTGGACATGGCTAGATTGACTTTCAACAGTCCATGTTTAGCTATGTGATTTTGTTTGTCGAATGGGTTTCAGCACAACTTTTGCTTCATGTTGTACTTTTTCAGATACATCGCTTTGTGATGCAAACTGATTTGGTCATCATCTGTGAGGTCAACCTCAGATCGCTGAGTAATGAGTATTTTTTTTTCAGTGGACAAACTGTGCACATAATGCAGCCCAATTTCATTAGAATAAAATGAACCATGGTGGCAAGTTGACGACAATTTTTCTCCAAGAGCACATTTGGTTAAAGAAAGATTGCCAGTTGACCCGTCTACATCTATTTCGCATATTATGGAAATTTGCAATAATATAAAGCAGTGGTTCCCAAAGTGGGTGGTACCACCCCCTGGGGGGCGGTGGGATGACTTAGCGGGGCAATAAGAGGCAAGGGGATCAGCAGGGGGCACTAAGAAGAAAGGGAGGGTGGCAGAGGAGTGCTGTAGTTGGTCCTCTTGCAGGGCGCAATTCAGCTTCCCCCCCACCCCACTTGCTTGGCTTGTGGTGGCCGAGAGGAAGGCGAGCCAGGGCTGACCTGTTGCTGCTTGGGTCCCGCCTGGATTCTCTGCACCTGTTGGGCCTTGCCTAGTGGTGGTGGGATGGGGGCGACCAGGGAGCGCTATGCCTCCTGCATCACCTCTTGTCTGCTGCCCCTTCCCTCTGCCGCTTGCCAGCCTGCACGCTTTGGCTGAATGCAGGCCACTGCTGTGAGAATCATGCGAGTCAAGCTTCGTGAGAGCAGATCTTCCACCCATGGAGCTTGCATAGCAGCAGCCCGCACTCGGCTAAAACACTTGCAGGGATGGCTGGCAAGGGGCGATGCAGGCGGCGTAAGCGTCGTGTTTCCTGGTTGCCTCCCATACTCCCCCTCAGTAGCCGTGACCCGCGAGCCCCTGCAGCTGATGAGATGTGGGCTGGTGGTGAGCTGAGTAGCAACGGGTCTTCCCTGACTGGCTCACCTTTCCCTCTGCCACCACAGGAGAAAGGTAAGTTTGTATGCTGCAGTTTGGGTTTTTCCGACTGCCTACAAACTTACCTTCCTCCCACAGCTGGTAGCAGAGGGAAAGGTGAGCCAGTCAGGATGGGTTGGTTCACCTCTCCTGCAGCTCACTTCTCCCGCAGCTCCTGTGGTGGGTGAGGCTGCAGCCTCGCTTGAAGTTTCCAGCCCTTCCCCCAAAAGAGGGAAGGGTGGAAGTCCCACCCGCAGCCCCTTTGTTGGACCCGGAAGCCTTGCCTGCCAGCTTTTCCAGGCAACGTGGGACCGAGCATGAATGAACAATCGCGTCCTGTCCCTGGGACTCTGAGAGACTCATCATGAGTGACGTTGCCAGGTGACTACTCGTTGGAAGAGAGAGAGAGTGAGTGAGTGTGTTTCAGGTGGGTCTCCTAGCTTAGGAGGAGAGAGTGAAGGAGGAAGGGAAGGGATAGAGAGAGAGAAAGAGGGAAAGAGAGAAAGGAAGATACAAGAAAGTTAAGAAAAAGGGGAAAAAAAGAGAAAGGAAAAGAAAGGAAGAAAAGGGATAGACAAAGAAAAGGGGGATGGAAGGAAGGGGCAGAAAGAAAAAGAACGTGGGAGGGAGGGAGGAGAAAGTGAATGGGATATATTTGGAGGGAGGGTGGGAGGGAGGGAGGGAGAGAAAGAGGGAGAGAGAAGGAAGAGACAAAGAAAAGGGAAAGAAAAAATGGAAAAAGGGATAGACAAAGAAAGGGGGGATGGAAGGAAGGGACAGAAAGGAAGAGAAAGGAAGAAGCAAAAAATAAAGGGAGAGAGGAGAAAGTGAATGAGATATCAGTCCAACCACCTGCTTCAGCAGGGTTAGAAGGAGAGTGTTTGTGTGTGTTTGTGTGTGTGTGTGCGTGTGCACATGGCTGTCAAAACTCCAAAAACAGGTCAAGTACCTCTAGGGAGGTCAGTCATAAATTAGAACACTTGCTAAACAACCGGCCATCAAGTGAGGACCACTTGGTTTTGGTTTGCCAGTCACATGACCACCAAGCCATGCCTACCCAGTCACATGACCAAGCCACGCCCAGCCAGCAAGCCACACCCAGATAGTCACATGACCACCAAGCCACACCCACAAATTAGGCCACACCCATAGAACCAGTTAAGAAATTTGAATCCCACCCCTGGGTAGGGGGCACTGAGGATGAGTGTTAGCACCAAGGGGACTGAAAAAGTTTGGGAAGCCCTGATATAAAGTGTATTACTGCAAAATCTGAAACACAGAAGTTATATAAGGTTCTAATGTTATGACAAAAATATGACAACTGCACCTGTACAGTTCAGAATTCTATGGCTGCAACATGCTAATGTGTGGCGTCACTAAAGCACTTACAGCACATTTAACCGCTGTCATTAAGTGTAGAAGCACCACTTGGTAGACTGACAGATTCATATAGCATGCAAGAAATGAATTACACACTTTAAACTCCAACATAAATGAAATGACAACGGCACAATATAAAAGAATGCATGTTGATATAACATTGCCATAGCAACGTCCTCAATTTTGTCCCTATTATTAGGGCTTTATATGTCCACGATGAAAAACCAACTCTACTTTTTAGTGGGGTTGAAATATGCTCTTTCTAATGAGAATGATTTAACAGAGTTTCCAAAAGGTCTTTTTTTATAAAAGCGGATTGAAAATACCCTATTTTTGGCATTTTTACACAAAATGTCTTTACACTCAATTTGTAAAGTATTGGAAAGCAATGGGAGAATGAAATTTTATAGTCGAAAACCTTGTGTTGCTAAGTTATTACATGCAGTTTCATGTTCATCATACTTTTCCTTCCAGAGATATAAAAAGCCAAACTTTAACCTTTTTTCAAGATGCAATATTTTCGGCCAACTTTATCTAGATGGAGATTGCTCATGAGAATATTTTTATTATTTTCTTTAATAGAGCTCAAAAAGTTGTACAAGATGGCCAAGTTTTGTTCCTCTCAACAAAATATTGCCAGAGATATTACATCTCAAAGTTGCTGGAACCTGAGTCATACTGTAGAAGGCTTTGATATGGGGTCAAACAAATGACTATATCTCAGCAAGTATTGCATCGGCAAACGTAACACTGTACCAATGTTCATTGGAAACACGGGTGCATATTTACACAACATTTCATCAAAATCCGTGATGGTTAAGCAGGGACCCCCAGACCACTTGACATGGAATGGCCCCTTTGAAAAACAAACAAAAGAACTTAAACCGAAAATGTGTGGTCCACATTTTTTAAAAAAGTCAAACATGGTCTTCTGTAGCTCACTCATTTTCATTTTCTTATTTGTTCATGTTCTGGAAAAGAAAAATAAGCATTCTTGCTTTATCAAGCCCCAGATGATTTCTCAATTTAGAGTGAACAAGTCCAAAGGAAGAAAATATTCTTTAAATGCTAGCAGAAGAGGCCAGTGCAGTTAAAAGTGAAATCATTACTTCACAACAGTTTCTGAATCCAAGTGCTTAAAAAAGGAAGATCATTGGTGAAACTTTCTTTAAAACCTCATCAGCAAACATATATTTTTGATTAGCTCTGAAGTTCATTATAGTTGGCACTAGAGAAGGATGATTGCTGGATACCCATGTCATGGCTAACTTCTTTTCTTCAGCACTTAAGGTTTGACTCTGGTACCAAATATTGACAATGTTTGTGAGAAAAAGAGCTGGAGACAGTGTTTGTCTCATTCGCTGTTTTAAATCTTGTAATTTCTGCTTGTCCGTGTGTAATTCTGTTTTTAAGTGCTCAGCCTTCCAAATTTCAATAGCATCAGCAATAAAACAACTATTTTTTTAGATTTTGTTTAAAGCTTCAGAAATGGGTTTCAGGATGCTCAGCATATGTTCAACAATTCTCTTAAGAGAATTGAGGATTTTGGCTGTGATGGTGCCATCTATTTTTTCTCAATTTTGCTCACAAGTGATCATCAGAATAGGCCAGTTTTTTATATATTGTTCAAAACAGTCTACTACAGAGTTCCATCTAACATCTTGTGGGAATGTTAGCTTGGCTCCACCCATTATTTTCAGAGCTGATTGCAGCAAAATAATTGTTACGAAAGTATTCAGCAATTTCAGCAACATTATTCTTAGTTTCTGGGACACAGAAATCTTTGGCTAGGAAGTACATCAAATGAGCACTACAAACATGTTATTAGCTTGGTAGTTTCTTCATTTTTGTTCTACATTTCTTCTCACTTTGGACACATTTGCAGCATTCTCTTTGACTAAACTGCGTACTTGACATTTGACTTTGGCAGGTCCCATATATTTCTATTGGACACTGGCATTCTGGTGGGAGGGGGAGGATTGGATCTCTATATGAAGTTTCTGTTTCCTGCATTACATTGCTGTGCTGTGAGTTTCTGTTTCCTGCATTGCTGTACTGTGGGAGTGGTTTTGTTTGCACTGCTTTAAATTGCTGGTTTTTAAGTGCAAACTATTTGGCCGGTGGTCCGCAAAGCTTTGGATGAAGCCAAGCCTATAAAGCACAAGCAGACAAGAAATGAATAGAACCTAGACCTTACAAAGTGAGGGACAAAGTTTATTTTTCTACTAAGTTTCTAAATCTTTATAGCAATTTAAAAAGCTGGGCCCTAAATACATTGGATCTTTCCCCATTGTTCATATTATTAACCCTGTTGCAGTGGAATTGCAACTCCCTAAGTCATTACGGCAAGTCCACCCCATTTTCCATTGTAGCTTGTTGAAATCTTAAGTCACTGTGACCACTTGCTATCCCTGTTCCATCCCCTATTATGGTAGAGGGCGAATAGCATTTCAAAGTTCAAGAAATTCTAGATTCTCCTTAGAGCTGGTCGGATCGTCCAGTGATGGGTGGAGCTTCAGTCTCTGCTGTTGTAGGCTGAGCTTAATTTCCAAGGGACGCCTCCTTCTTCCATCACGTGTCCAGTCCTGGCGTCCCAGTTTATGCTCAGCCTTGTGCAGAGTAGGCAGATTGCGATTGTGCTCCTGGCCATTGCTTTCAGCAAAACCCTCTCAATTGAGATTTCAGCAGTTTTTCCTCAGGTTGTATCGTTTCCTTATTCTCTTTACTCTCAGTTTAGCCCTGCGCCGGTTGGTTACCTTTTAATTTTTCCTCCTCCCTGGGAGGCCTCCCGGCCCCAGGGGAGCCAGGGGAGGGCTAGCACCCTTTACAGGCTGCCCCCCCACACCCTTTCTCTTTGCCTTGCTGCCGTTTTGTTTTGTCTCCGTTCGTTTTAAAAGGCTCCTTTCGTTCCGTTTCCCCCCGCCTCCGATTTACTTATACAACTAAATTTCGTTTGAGCCTCGTTTCTTTGGAACTTCTTCCCCTGGGGAGTCAGATCGCCCCTAGGGAGGCCTCCATTGCTGCTGCTAGGCCCCTGCAGGTCCTCGAAGTTGCGGCCGCCATTTTGGCTCCGCCTCGTGGCCGGCCGCCATTTTGTGAGGCCTTTATCAACCCGATCTTTACTGCGGCCTAATTTCAAGCACAGCAGGACCCGTAGGCCTGCTCTACAGTGTTTTCTGGTGCTCTTTATTTCTTCTAAGAATCATTGGAGGCTTGGATTGCTTGATTGAATTTCTACAGTGTTTTAGCACCCGGCCAGCCATAGCGACACGGTAACCTACCCACCACTCCCACCCAGTTTCCTTTTTGTCTGGGAAGGCAGTCTGGTGCAGGCCTTGTGTATTGCCCTTCAGGGCACTTGCAGTTCAAACAGCCGAATTTCAAAAAAAAAAAAAAAAAAAGAAGAAGAAGAAGAAGCAAGAGGAAAGGAAGAGGCAGCAGCTTCTTTCAAATCTCAAACAGAATAAAGGTTTTTTCTGATCATATAATCCAAAAAAAAAAGAAAAGAAAAGAAGCAGAAAAAAGAAAAGAAGCAGAGAAAAAGAGTAACGCCTTTTACCAGGCCAATTCATTGATCCTACTGATTGATCGGGGGGGACGCATAACTCCCCAGGGCTCCCGGCCTTAATTGCAGGTCGACCCCTAAGGTGCCAACTACCTTACTCTTGATCCACACCGTTTTCAATCATCCAGAATGTGAGAAGGCAATCCTTCAAAAGGCCCTTCCTTAAAGGCCAAACAAAAGACCAGACACCTGCGCAGTCAGGCTAAAGAGCCCACTAAAGCCTCCCAACAGGAGGCCCTAAAAACGACACAGGCGCTAGAAAAAGAGATAGAAAAGCGCGCCAAACAGTCCGGTGCAATGCTCCCAGCACCAGCCACCCCTTCTACCTCTGCTCTCCCTCCCCTCCCGCAGCCTCTCCCTCCCTCTAGGCACAACAGGACTCCACAACGACACCCAGGAGAACTCCAGAGGCTACTTTCACGCCAACGGCCGCGGGCCTCGCGACAGGAAGACACTCTACCTCAGGCGGTCCCGGAACAACTCAGAGCCTGGATGGAGTTGGCCATCCGCCAGGGGATTGCGGAGGGAATGCAGAGGATAGCCAGACCAGAGTGGCCTACACAAACCACCGAAACCGTGAAGACCATTCCCTCTCCACTCCCACGAACAGATACCCCTTCAGGGAGACAGCTTCTCCCTCAGTTAGGGAGGACGATGAGGAGGGGCAGGGGATCTAGATCTGTACGCATTAGAGGGGAGGAACAATTTGAGTTGGGGTCGCTCCCATTCGACGAACCCCTTCCGGACTCTGACCCGTCAGAGCCGGAAATGTCCGAGGACGAGGGGCTCACCCCTGACCTTCCCGCCTTCGTAGGGCTCTTTAAGCCTCAGCTTTTCAAATCACTCCTCTACAAGGCCAGGAACATCTCGGGTCTAACCACCCAAGGCCTTCCTACTCCCTCTCCCTCAGACTTGGCAGCACTAGAGGACTCCATGTTCAAGCAGCCGGTGGTGGAGGCTGAGGTCATCCCAGCCCCCCATATTCTTGGACCTTATCTCCAAGCAACTGGCTTCCTCTACTGCCCCCCAGCGCCTTCAGCCCATGATAAGCGGTTTTTTAATCTTGACCCTGAGCTGTCCAACTTGTTAAATACTCCGGAGGTTGACGAGCCTGTCGCGAGCCTAGCCTCTTCTTCCGCCCTCAGTGACCCCCTGGAGGCCCTCAGGCGGAAGAAAAGAGGTCGGAACTGGCCCTGTGTCGAGCTCACCAATCAGACGCGTGGGCGATCAGGGCAGCCACGGCCGCCTCATTTTTCATCAGATCTTCTATCCGATGGCTCCGCCAGCTTAAACAACATGTCCCGACTTCTAATACACACGTGCCCATCAAGACATAGCTAAGATCACTGCATGGCAGAGTTCTCAGCTGATGCTACTTTTCACTCCGTGAAATTCTCCTCCCGCGCCATTTCCTCACATGTCTCTGCCCGCCGCCTGCTCTGGCTAAGGCACTGGCAGGCGGATCTCAAAAATAAGATGAAATTAGCCTCCGCTCCCCTCATGGGAAATAAACTATTCGGCCCTTCCCTGGATCCTCTCCTAGTTGAAGGAAGGAACAAGAAGAAGTACCTCCCATCCCTCGCCCGTAAGTCAGATCACAGACCCCTGCAGCCCTTTCGGAGGTCTTCCTTTCGTCCCTATCCCCAACCCCCCTTCCCTCCCAGATACCAAAGGCCCCCCTCCTTTGGTTCGGGACAGCCCCAGGATAGGTCTGACTCCTTTGACAGACACAGGAGAGGGGGAAACTTTAAGAGGCCCTTTTGCGGCTCCGGCACCAGGCCCTTCAGGCGCTCCAGATAAACCTCCCGATTTAATCCCAATTGGCGGACGACTCAAATCCTTCGCCAACCAGTGGGACTCATCCACCTCAGATGCCTGGGTCAGGGATACCGTCAGATTTGGCCTTGCCCTTGAATTCTTCTCCATCCCCTTGATTTCTACATGGCATGCCCCCTTTCTAAAAACCACACCAAACGCAGCCTCATGGAGGCAGCAATTCGGGCATCTACTGGAGATACAGGCCATCCAGCCAGTCCCTCCATCCCAAAGGGGACAAGGGTTTTACTCTCACTTATTCGTGGTGCCCAAACACTCAGGGGATGGAGAGCCATCTTGGATCTAAAACGGCTAAACCGCTACCTGGTTTATCGTAGATTCAAAATGAACACCCTACAATCCATCCTCTCGGGGATTAGACAGGGGATTGGTTGTCCTCCATTGACCTCTCTGAGGCATATTTACACATCCCAATCCGACCCTCCCACTACAAATTCCTGCGTTTTAGCTACAACAATCGCCACTTCCAGTACACGGCCCTCCCATTTGGACTGGCCTCCGCCCCCAGGACTTTCACCAAGATCCTGGCCGCTCTGGCTGCACACCTCAGAACCATCCCGTGCACGGCTCCACTGCTACCTGGATGATATTCTCTTCCTATCCTCCTCCAGGGATCAGGCTACCAGGGACACCTTCATTACCCTCTCCGCCCTCCAGGAACACGGCTTCCAAATAAATTGGAAGAAAAGCCAGCTCACCCCTTCCACCAGGTTACCCCATCTGGGAACCATCATAGACACAGTTAGGGCAAGGGTGTTCATCTCTCCAGAGAGGATACTCAGCATCCAGCAATCAGTAAAACTTATCAGACGGCTTAAGAAGGTCCCTCTCCTGGAACTATCAAAATTACTAGGGAAAATGATTTCTTGTATTTCCGTTATCCCCTGGGCTCGATTCCACTCCAGGTCCCTCGAGTGGTTCCTGCTCCCGTACGAAAGAGCCGGCTCCAGCAACTCCCGACGCAAGGTCAGGGTCTCGCCAAGGGTTCTCACCTCCCTCCTTTGGTGGAACAAGGCGTCGATCAACAAGGGCTGCCCCCTCAAGGAGCCCCCAAGAATCACCGTCACCACAGACGCCAGTCTGTCCGGATGGGGCGCCCATCTGCGGTCCAGCACAGCTCAGGGAAAATGGTCAGAGAGCAGGTGCAATATAAATTGGCTAGAGCTTCGGGCCATCCACCTGGCCCTCCGCTGCTTCCTCCCTCAGTTAAAGGGTTGTCACGTTCTCATCCTTACAGACAACATAACAGCAAAGGCTCATATCAACAGGCAAGGGGGCACCCAGTCAAAGAGTCTAATGAGGGAGACCGAGCGCCTCTGCCGATGGGCGGAGTCACACCTTCTTTCCCTCACAGCAGATCACATCTTGGGCATTGACAACACCCGAGCAGATTGGTTAAGCAGGGCCACCATAGACCAGGCGGAGTGGCGCCTTCACCCGGCCCTGTTCAGGAAGCAGCCGTGATTTTCGGCCTGCCAGTAATAGACCTGTTCGCCTCTCCATCCAATGCCCAACTCCCTCGGTTCATCTCCAGATTCCCGACACCAGGGGCAGAGAACTACAATGACTTACGATGCCCGTGGCCCTCTGGCCTCCTTTATGCCTTTCCTCCTCTGGCTCTGGTCCCCAGAGTCATCCAGAAGATACTCCACGAGAGGGCGGAACTGATCCTGGTAGCTCCTTATTGGCCCCGTTGCTCCTGGTTCGCGGACCTCCGCAGTCTTTCCACAGCCCCCCCCTTGGAGGATACCAGCAGACAGGATCTCCCTGTCCCAAGGCCCCCTTCTCCACCCAGACCCCAATGGCTCCAACTAGCCGTTTGGAGGTTGAGCGGGAACGTCTGAGAGAGAGAACCTTTCCACTGAGGTTATTAATACCATCTTAGCAGCCCGGCGTCCCTCCACTACAAGGATTTATGACGCCACTTGGGACTCCTTCCGCAAGTGGTGTTCCAGTCTCCACATCGACCCAAAGGTACCGTCAGTCGCCCAAATCCTTGACTTCCTCCAAGAGGGGCTCAGTAAGGGTCTATCCCCCAATACACTAAGGCGTCAGGTGGCAGCCCTATCCACCGTCATTTCCTGCGAAAAGGTCTCCTCCCTCTCTCACCATCCCCGCATCCAAGCCTTTCTGAAAGGGGCCACGAACTTACGTCCACCGTCCATTCACCGTTATCCCTCTTGGGACCTCAATAAGGTCCTGATTTCTCCCACTAGGCCACCCTTTGAACCTATGAGAGAGGTGCCTCTTCAGTTCCTGTCTTATAAAGTAGTATTCCTGGTCGCTATCACATCAGCTCGTAGGATTTCAGAGATCGCTGCTCTATCAATTAGAAAGTATCTTTGCGTCTTCCACACAGACCGGGTAGTCCTCTGACTCGACCCTTCCTTCTTACCAAAAATTAACTCAGTCTTCCACAGGGCTCAGGAACTTATCCTCTCTAACTTTTGCCCCAGGCCAACCCATGAAAGGGAGACCCTATGGCACACCTTAGACGTTAGACGGGCCCTGCGAATCTATATTAAACGCACACAGTCCTTTCGTAAATCCGAGGCCATGTTTATATCCTTCCAACCAAAGTCACAGGGACTCAAGGTACCTTCCACCACTATAGGCCGTTGGATCAGGGCGGCCATTTCCAAGGCGTACCAGGTCCAGGCCCTACAAGTGCCCAAGGGAATTACGGCTCACTCAACTAGGAGTGCGGCTACCTCAGCTGCCTGGGCCACACAGGCCCCAATACTTGACATCTGTCGGGCAGCAACGTGGGCATCCCCGTCACCCTTCATTAGGCACTATAAGATCGACAGGTACGCAGCGGCAGAGGCCTCCTTCGGAAGAAGGGTCCTCCAAAAGGTGTTTAGGGATCCTGATGAGTCAACAGACCAGACGGTGTCCCTCCCATAGGACAGGCCCCAGCTTTGGTATGTCCCATCACTGGACGATCCGACCAGCTCTAAGGAGAATGGGCGTTGGTCCTTACCTGACACGCCACTTCTCTTGGAGCTGGGAGGATCGTTCAGCCCCTCCTTTTCTTTCTTGTCTATTTCACCGTCTGGAGGGGGTCTTGTTTTTGGCCAGTGCACTTTAAGTTTAGTAAGAGGAGGGCACGACTGCCGGGTCTCCTCGTCTTCGCATAAACTGGGACGCCAGGACTGGACACGTGATGGAAGAAGGAGGCGTCCCTTGGAAATTAAGCTCAGCCTACAACAGCAGAGACTGAAGCTCCACCCATCACTGGACGATCCTCCCAGCTCCAAGAGAAGTGGCGTGTCAGGTAAGGACCAATGCCCATTCTCCACTGAGCCGAAGAGAGAATCCAGGACGCGTAGTCTCTAGTCTCATAACTCTGCAGACTTGAGTTGAAAACTAAGGACACACCCCCTGGTAACGGTCCCCAGTTCTTCACTCAGTCTCAGCATCCAGTCCTCCCTGTCCAGTCACCAGAGCACTGTGGCAGCTGTGAGATGCTTGAGACTGCCAAATTGATTGCAGTGCAGCCAGCACTGGCTCGCAAGCTTCTGAACCGTCAGGGCTTGTAGCAATTTTAAAGAGTCAGCCGTTTTTTTTTTTCCTTTTTGCTTTGACTCTTGCCTTAAATTGTGCTGAGCTCACCACTTCAGGGTTGCACTAGCCTTCTGAAGTGGTGGACAGCGACTGTGACCAAAGCAGACAGCTTTGGATCAAATAAATTTTGTTTTTATTTTTCTTTTGCCCCCTTTTTCTTTTTCTCTCTCCCTGTCAGTGGCAATTATTTTTGGTGGGCTCAAAATGGCCACCAGGGGAGCTGGTCAAGAATTATCAGCTCCTCAGCAGAGTGGCATGGTGGCCTAATGGTGAAGATGCTTGCCTTTCGCTTAGAAAGTTGAGAGTTCAATCCTACGTAGCAGTAGATATTTCTCGCTAAATAGGGGCTATATTTATGTGATTGTAAAAAAAAAGGGAGTTTATTATGTGTATATGCTTAAAGAGTAGGGAGAGAGCTGCAAGAGGATCAACTAAGTCCAGGTCTGCTAGGCTGGAGGCAGCAGCTAGGATCATAGCTAGGGCCCTAGCCCCTAAAAGATCCTCTAGGGAAGAGGATAGGCGGGCCAGGCATAGTCAAAAAGCCCTAGATAAGGAGGTTGATAAGGCGGTGAGAGACTCCAAGATGGCTGAAAACAGGGCAATCTCTCCTTTGCTCCCACAAGATGGCAGGCAGCAAGACCAATTGGCAGATAGACAATATTTGAATGCCTGATCTCCTGGTGGCTCAAGTACTCAGGATTTGCAGGGAAACCTCCAAATCAAGGCAGAAGCCACTCATAATAATTCTGAGCCACCACAAGGATTTTTGATTGCTGTACCTGGAAGCCAAGCCTCCAGCAGAACCAGACTGCACCTGAAGCCACCTTTACCCTTACAATGGCTGAGTTGCGGCCTGAGGCAAGCTATGCCATCCTTCATGAGAGCCTGGATCTCCCAAACAATTAGACAAGAATTTCAGGCAGAAGTCAACCAGCTGGGCAAGCTGCCTGGTTTTGACACCAACAGAGGCGTTCCTCAGGGCAGGCTTCTGCAGAACAGCCGATCTACTTCAGAAATTGTTCTGCATCCCCTTTGGAAAGAAGCTAGTCTTATGTTTCCGAGAGGGACCTCCTTCCAGAGAGGGACTTTTCGGTTGGGGAGTCGGAGGTAGCAAGTCCCCCCTCCTTTAAGGACCTTTTCTAGCTGGCTCTCTTCAAGACTCTGCTGGTTAAGGCTAAGAGCACGGCTCATCTTAAAAAGGACACAGTCACCCAGGATCTTCCCCCAGAGGGAGAGGATCAGGAAGATTACCTATTCACTGAGAAAGCATCTGTGATGGATGCTGTACCTGTGTCCCAGATGTTTGTGAATGTGATTAAAAAGCAGTGGGAGCCCCCTGGGGGGGTACACTCGCCCCAGTGGGTCTGAGTCTACCTTATTTAATGGGTGGTTGAGGCAGCTGCAGGGTAGAATCCCACCTGAGGACCTCAGGGTGCATCAGGACTTAAATAAGATAAAAGCCGCATCTCAGTCGACAGCTGATGCCACCCTCACATCAGCCAAAATTTCTTCCAGAGCCATAGCCTCTTCTGTAACAGCACTTAGGCTCATCTGGCTAAGAAATTGGCAGATGGATGCCAGAAACAAATGGAAACTGGCATCTGCTCCCTTCAAGGGAGAGAGGACTTTTGGGAAGGCCCTGGATCCCTTTTTGATGAAAACCAGGGACAAGCAAAAGATTCTGACCTCCCAGGGGAGGTGCTTTGATCACAGGTCTCCACCTTACTACAGAAAGCCCTCCTTCAAACAAGGGGAAGCTGGGGCAAGTAGGCCCTTCTTCCAAAGATCCTCATCCCGATAGACTGGCCTTTGCCGCCAGATGGTGTCAGAGGCAAGATGACAGAAGGTCCTTTCGGGGTTCCAACAGACCTTTTAGACGCAACAAGTGACACCCAAACCTCCTCTCCCATAGGGGGCCGTCTCGGACTGTTCTGGCAGAGGTGGGAACAGACCACAATGGACGCAATGGGTTTCTTCGGAGTAAGCCTCCTACTCATGTCCTTGTACACTCTGACACCGTTGAGAAGTGGAGAGAAAGGAGGATAGGCAAGGGAGACAACTGGAGCACATCCCCATCCAGCCTTGGAGCTAGTACTCTTGAACTTCTCTATATAAAATATGGGAAATTGAGTATCAGCAGCCGTGACATCAAACATTCTTGGGGAAGCAACACGGAGAACATTTCTTTCTTTAGTTCTGTGCCCCAGGATGAAAGAGACTGTACCCATAGAAGAACAACGCATGACTTTTCAGCCGGGTTTGATTCCTCGCTTGCAGAGGTGGGGGGGGTTCAGAGCCCAGAAGAAGAGGAGCCACACACATGACATCTAGTGGCGAATGTTCAGAGTCCTTACCTCAACATGAACCGCAGGAACGATCTTGGGGATCCCCCAGAAGGACTGGCCGCTGGGAACAGCGCATGGTATGGGGGCCACCCCCACTGCAAACTTCTTTTGATGGAAATCCTGATTGCATAGCTTTATTTCTCAGCCAAGTAGTAAATCATTTGGAATTATATGCAACATATTACCCCTCTCAATGGTCAATGATAATAGCAATTACTGGGATGTTAACTGGAGATGCAGCAGGTTGGGTGGCAGAGTTGCATAGTGCCCGTGCTAGAGAATTGATTGATGTAGAGTTATTCTTGGATTCGCTTCGTAATCAATTCGAGGATAAATGTAGAGTACACCAGACTGAGGAAGCAATAATGGCATTAAAACAGAATGGAAGACCAGCTATTGAATATGTTAGGGAGCTCAGAAGATTGGCTGGGAAATTGAGAAGTTGGCCAGAACAGGGAATTCAGGGCTGGTTTAGATCGAGGATTACAACAGGCTTGTCTCTACAGGGGTGTGCCCTAATGAATAACTGAATGGTATAAAACTGTTGAATTAGACATAGGGTTGAAGGAATTTAGAGAGAAATCTGAAGTTCCACGAAAAACTGGTTCGGTTAGAACTAATGTGGGAATAGGAAGGGGTGTGCATGGAATTGTGGCCAACAATACCAGGGGTCGTTTAAATCTTAGGTGTTTTCATTGTAATATATGGGGACATAGGGCGTTTGAATGTCCTACGATAGATACAGGATGTATGAAGCAAACAGCGAGGAGTCCTTCTGGAAATGTTTCACAAATTGGATATAGTGGCAGGGGAGTTAGTAATCATGAAAAATCACAGGGTGTCGCACAACAAGAACCATCAATAGCTCCGGCCACACGAGAGATGAAGCAATACAGTGAACAGCATCAGCCGAGAGTTGTGTCGGGACTGTATGACAGTGGGATGACAGCCAAGAAGCCATTTATAACAGCTATAGTGTTAGATAATGTAGGACTTAGGGGCCGATATGGAGCATTGATAGATACTGGATGTACCAGATGTCTGATTATCAACGTGTGGTGGATGAACTGCATGTGTCATTAGAACCCCTTCCTACCCCCATTAAGTTCGAGCAGGTTGATGGGTCATTGTTGCGGGGGGGATACCGGCCAATTTGATTACCGTTCCTATTCGATTAGAAATTGGAGCCCATTGGGAACAATTAAGGTTTATTTCAGTATCGGAAATGCGAGAGCCAGTTATTTTAGGTTTAGTATGGTTGGATCGTTGGAATCCCATTTGGTGGGAAGCCAGTTTTAGACGGTTGAGGCTTACTATAGGTCCAGAACCACCACAACAAGAACTAGAAGTACAACAACAGAGTTCAAGGTTGGAGCCCGTTAGTTTGCTCGATGAACGTAGTAGTTCCTCTTTTCCATCAGTATATCAGGATTTGGCAGAAGTATTTAGTGAGACAAAGTGTGAGATTCCACCACCGCACCGCCCAACGGACTGTGCTATTGACCTGATTCCAGGGGCAAAATTGCCAAAACCCCGGATGTATGCAATGACACTGAAGGAAATGACAGAAATGCAGAACTTTCTAGTCAAGAATTTAGCTCAGGGATTCATTAAAGCCAGACAATCGCACATAGCTGTCCCTGTACAATTTCGAGAAAAAAGAGATGGTGGCCTACGTTTCTGTGTTGATTTCAGAGGACTGAATGTAGTCTGCGTCAATAACCTGTACCTGTTACCATTAATCAGTGAGTTGGCTACCTTATCAACTGGACGTTTCTTTACTAAATTAGACTTGCGCGAGGCATATTATCGGGTGAGAGTAAGACCTGAGGATAAATGGAAGACAACATTCAATTGTCCCCTCGGAAGCTATCAATTTTGAGTAATGCCTTTTCGATTACAAGGGGCCCCCGCGGTGTTCATGCAACTTATTAATGGTGTACTACAAGAACATTTATACCATGGTGTACTGGTATATTTGGCTGATATACTTATTTACACAAAAACTATGGAAGAACACATCCAATTGATGAGTGTATTAACTAAATTATTAAATGCCAAATTATATATCAAATTATCTAAGTGTGAGTTCCATTGTATGAAACTAGACTACCTGGGATACCAAATCTCTAATGCAGGATTGGAGATGGATCCAATGAAGGTAAAAGCTGTAATGGAATGGAAAATCCCCCAAACAAGAAAACAGGTACAAAGTTTTTGGGCTTTGCAAACTTTTATTGACAATTTATACCTAAATTTGCCCACATTGCACTGCCATTAACTGAGTTGCTAAAAACAAAGAAACAAATAGAAAAACCAAAGCCAACCCAACCAGTTAAATGGTCGGAACAAGTTAACAAGCCTTTGTAACATTGAAATCGTTATTCTCTCAAGCACCCATTTTATGACATCCTGACTCAACGAAGAAGTACATCATGCAGGAGGATGTGAGTGATGTGTCCATAGGGGCTGTCCTGTTACAAGAGAACGAAACCAGAGCACTACAGCCATGCGCATATACATCACGGAAGTTTACTACCACAGAGAGAGGCTTGGCAATATGGGAGAAGGAGGCCTTTGCTGTAAAATGGACACTAAGTACTTGGAGACATTTCCTGGAAGGAGCACAGGAGGTTTTTGAAGTATGGATAGATCACCGAAATTTAGAAGCATTACAAAAACCAAGACTATTGTCTCCTAAGCAGGCCAGGTGGGCCCTGTACTTTAATCGATTTAATTTCAAATTAAAGTATGTACCTAAAGGACAGAATTTCATGGCAGATGCCTTGTCCCGGTTGCCTCAATATCAATCAACATGAGATATTATTATTCAACCCCTAATTGTTGATAACTCATCCAAAAATGTTGGTCAAGTGACTCATTTAAAGGAAACAACCCATGACACAATACGAAATGCTACTGCACAGGATGATTGGCTGAAAAAAAAATCCCATTTGTGTTCATTTAAAGATGGGATACCTTGGAGAGGAAATAAAGTGTATGTGCCAGCTAAGTGTAGGGACGAAATACTTGCAAATTGTCATGATGTAAAACAGGCAGGACATTTCGGATTTTTAAAGATATTACGTCTAACCCGCTTTCAGTTTTTGTGGCCCAAAATGAGGGTTGATGTTGAACACTATGTAAAGCCATGCCATGTATGCGCAACATCTAAACCTAGAGTAGGCAAACCAATGGGACTATTGCAAACCATATCAGAGCCAACATGTCCATGGCAAGATAGAGCCATGGATTTTATTGTTGAATTGCCAAACAGCAAGGGATTAATTGTAATATGGCCCATAGTTGACTTATTTTCAAAACAGGTGCACTTTGTCCCCTGTAAAGGCCTACTATCGGCAAGACGATTGGCAGACATGTTTGTAACACAAGTTTATAGATTACACAGGGCGCCCAGAAGAATAATATCCGACGGGGGTGCAATTCACGGCACAATTTTGGAAGGCGTTCCTCGTTTTGATGGGTTCTTCTCAGGAGTCAGCTTGGCATACCACCCGAGCACAAACAGAGCCGCAGAAAGAGCTAATGCCATGGTCGAACAATATTTAAGATCGTATATCTCACATCAACAAAGAGAATGGGTAGATTTATTACCGTTCGCTGAAATTGCTTACAATAATGCACTGCATAGCAGTACCGGGTACAGTCCATTCTATATAGTACATGGTATGGAATTCAGCCCAATTCCGGAGTTCACCTGTCAAGAAGAAGATCCACCTGGTGTTAAAGAATGGGCAGAAAAAATACAAGGATGTTGGAATAATGTACAAAAAGCATTAGAAAAAGCTTCCAGAGAATATAAAAATCAAACAAACAAAAATGACAGGATATTAAACCCTTCCAGGTGGGAGATAAAGTATATCTTTCTACCAAATATATCAAATTAAAACTGAACAGCCGGAAACTGGGCCCAAAATATTTAATTTACTTAAAACAAGTGTCACTAGAAACGATGAGATACCTATGAAACCAGTACGTGGAGAATCAGAACAATTCAAAATAGATAGAATACTAGATTCTAGAATACGAATACATAAAATTAAATACCTAGTGCGATGGAAAGGGTATCCTGAATCAGAGACATCCTGGGTGAATGAGTCGGATATATGTGCAGATAGACTGAGGCAAAGATTCCACAACCTTCATCCCGATAAGCCAGGGGCCGTTGTATAACCCCTATACACCATTATCCCTTTGTCTAATGTGTTCTTGTATTCTAGGCAGAATCTTGGTAGAGGGGGCCACCTGTCATGACTCCAATGAAGAACAGACTGGAGCCAAGATAGCCAAGATGCAATACGACCCTAGTCTTTTACTTACCTTACATTGATTGTTACAACATTGGCGTTACGATGAAAATTCCTCAAATGACTGACATCGACTTCCTGACAAGGAGTGGTGCAATAATGATGATTAATGGATGGATGTCAAGGGAGTGGTGTTGTAATAATGGTGCGGGGCAAATGGGGGATGGGGTGAATTGTCACGGGGGTGCATGGACTCATTGAACAGGGGATAGGTGCAGTTACCATGTTTCTTTCATTTAAGGATGTCGGCTGTTAGGCAGCAAAGGCGGCTGGAAGGTGGTTATAGTAATTATGTTATTATCCAAGGTATAACATGTATAAATACAGCTCTGGGTTGCAACCAAAACCAGAGCTGACTTTAAACATAATTTGATCGCTGTTACCTGTTGTAACAAGAGACGAATAAAAACTTCACTGAAGCTACACGAGTGAGTTGTTATCGTTCACCCCCTCAATATCGGATGAACAGGTGACAACTGATAGAGAGGGCGGAGGTTCTGTTGGTAGCCCCTTACTGGCCCAGGTGCCCATGGTTCGCCAATCTGGTGGACCTGTCAGTCGCCAGAACCTGGAGAATTCCTCTGCACAAGATCTCCCTCAGCCAGGGCCCGATCGAGCACCCAAATCCAGCTTGGTTTTGGTTGACCGTCTGGCACTTGAGCGGGTGCTCCTGAAACAGGAGTTTTCCAGAAGGGTCATTCAGACCATCCAG
Source organism: Notechis scutatus (assembly GCF_049901735.1). Lineage (NCBI taxonomy): Eukaryota > Metazoa > Chordata > Lepidosauria > Squamata > Elapidae > Notechis > Notechis scutatus. The sequence continues at coordinate 56,288,688 of NC_142025.1, read as the reverse complement.
GCAGCCAGAAGACTTTCCACGACCAGGATATATGACACATCATGGAGGTTTTTCAAGATGCGGCTGGTGTGCCAGTCACCTATTCGAACCTACTGCTGTGCCTGTGGCAAATGTTCCTGCAGGACAGGTTGGACAGAGGTCTCACCTCCAGTACCTTGAAGAGACAGGTGACTGCCTTGGCCTCTGTGTTTCCGGTCAAGGACTCAAACCACTCTGGCCCAACACCCCAGGATGAAAGCTTTCCTTAGGGGAGCCACTAATTTGAAGCCACCAGTGGTCCACCGTTACCCCACCTGGGATTTGCCTAGGGTCCTGCAGGCACTGACTTCTCCTCCATTTGAACCCTTGCATGAAGTCAGCCTTCGCCTACTCACGTGCAAGGTATCATTCTTAGTGGCCATTATTTCGGCCAGGCGTATCTCAGAGTTGGCGGCCTTATCCATGTGTGTTTTTCATGCAGACAGGGTGGTTTTGCAGTTGCACCCTACCTTTCTGCCCAAGATGAACTCCTTATTCCATCGCTCACAGGAGTTGATTTTGCCTGACTTCTGTCCAGGGCCTACCCATGCACTGGAGAGAAAATGGCACACCTTGGACGTTAGGAGGGCCCTCTGTATTTACATCTAAAGGACCTCCTCTTTTAGGAGGACTGAAGCCTTGTTCGTTTCCTTTCAGCCGTCAACTTTGGTTTGCAGGGTGACATCTTCTACCGTGGGTCGCCTGCTCAGAACCTGTATTGAGAAGGCCTATGAGTTACTGTCTCTTCCTGTGCCCAGGAGAATCCTGCGCACTCAACCAGGAGTGCAGCAACCGCTGCATCCTGGGCAACACAGGCTTCGGTTCTGGACATTTGTAGAGTTTCGACTTGGTCATCTGTGATCCCATTCAAAAGATATTATAAAATTGACTCCTTTGCCTCAGCAGAGGCGCCCTTTGGAAGACGAGTCCTGCAGGGCGTTCATGTAGAAATGGGGACGTTCAACCAATCCAGTTCCTTCCCGTAGGACAGCCATCAGCCAGTTTTGGTATGTCCCATCCTGGATTCTCCCTTCGGCTCAGTGGAGAAGGGGTGCTGGTCCTACCTGAACGCTTCTTCTCAGGGGGCCAAAGGGAGAATCCAGTCCCGCCCTGTATTCTGTCTGGTCGAAGTAGGGAGGAAATGTTTTTTTCTCGCAGTATCAAATAGGCTATCTGTTAGAGGATGAGGAGCAGCTGAATTCGCTTCAACATCGTTCAGAGCTGGGGGAGGGGGTGTCCTCAGTTTTCAACTTGGTCTGCAGAGCTATGAGACTAGATACTACCCGTCCTGGATTCTCCCTTTGCCCCCCGAGAAGAAGTGTTCAGATAGGAAATTCCGCTGAGCCACTAGATACTGAGTCAGTACCTGGTGGCTTGAAAACACCTCTTCTCACACAATGAATGGATTCACAAAAAACATGTGCATGTCCCTAAATTAATACGTATTTTTCATCAATTGTACCCTGACAAACCTCCTTGATTTTATGTTTTTTTTTCTCCCCTCTTTTTGTTTTTGTTTTTTTCAGGTGGGCTTCCCATTTTTCGGTGGGGGGGGGCAGCATGTCATATCCTATATATTTCAATTGGGATGCTGGCATTCTTGTGGGAAGGGGAGGATTGGAGAGATTGCAATATGAAGTTTCTGTTTCCTGCATTGCTTTGCTATGAGTTTCTGTTTCCTGCGTTGCTGTACTGTGGGAGGGGTTTTGTTTACACTGCTTTAAATTGCTGGTTTTTAAGAGGACAATTTAATTAATGCCTAGATCTCTTGCTATCACAAGCCTTTCAATAAAAGCTCCTTTGGGAACAACTTTAGTTTCAAGAGTCCCGCTTTCTTGCAAAGATTTGGAGAGGCAAGACCTTACAATTTTTTTCCTGCGTGTTAATGATAACTTTTGCTGCTACTTCTAGTATGCTGCTGTGTGAGCATTTCCTGAAGTATCAATTGTTTCTTCAAGGAATACATTCCCTTTTTTATTGTTATATCGTTGTAGACATTACTCCGTCCATCAAGACTTAGGTTAACAATTTTACCTTCTAGACTTGTTGCACATTGCATAATTTCTTCATCATATACTTTATCCAGCAGTTTCCCTGCAACATCTAATCTACTTGATAGACTGTATCCTACTCTCAGTTGACTGAATGGTATTAACAAAGTGTGGGTTTTCAAGCAGCAAGTCAGTGCTGTTATTTTATTATTTAAACCATGTATGCTGATTGTGAATTTATCATTGTATTCATACACAGTCCAACCTAAAAAAGGAATATTTGCATATTTCAACTCATTTCTTTTTGCAACTGTATAAAAATGGAGTGCCATGTAGTAACAATAGCAGATATATATTATTGCTTTATAACAATACCTCATGGCAGTCTAAAAATATGGTGAAATAGAAACAGTTCACCAATCTGAAGGTCCTTTCATTACAGAGTTTCTTATGTTGTTGTTTCATTTGGGCCACCAGGCTTTGCATCTCTTTGCTGCATTGCTTGCATTTTGCATGCTTTACCCATGGGTAGAAGAACTTCATTAAAATATTCCCAAACTGGGTCTCTTTTATGGCTTGCTGCCATTTTGCTGCTCAAAGGAGGAATAAAGCACTTCAAGCTATGTGCAGAAAGATAACAAGGTTTATAAGCTGCTTAGAAAGTTTCACTTTCATTTTTATTGCATGCCCTTCTTCCTCACACTTTGAGCCTGGTGGTACAGATGCAATTCTTTTCAAACAAACATACAGTTTGTAGTATACATAGATTTCCAAAACAATGGGATAAAGGAATTTCCTGAACTTTGCTTTATGATTTATCTCATGGTTACTGTGAAATTGTGTGAATAGATCAACAGATCAAATCTCAGCTTGCAGAGCTTGGATTCATTGAATGAATTTACAAAAAATGTAAAATTATCAGACTTTTAAATTAAATATCTCATCTGATTCTTTAATGTGGGTGATTTTATTCATCTATTTTTAATTTTATATGGGCACTTTTAATTTTATTGTAATTTATAATATATTACTTCAGGCATTTATAATGTAAGAAGTTACAATACTGCTCCTGTTGTGTCAAAAATTGCAATGTGGTTGGGTGCTTTAATTTCTAAACCTAAATATATTTGGCTGAATGTTTAAAAAACAAAATGTATTGCAGGAAATGTTTTTGTGCAAATGTATATATATATATGTTTCTATATTAAAAAGACACAGTATTAAAGGTGAAAGATTTATACGATCTGAAGAGAAACAGACTTCATGGTGACGTCACGGTGCAGAGCAAGGAGAATGGGCTCTGTTCTTTCCTGCCTGATTTTTCTCACTTGGAGGCCCATTTGGGCATTGTGAATCTTGAATGGAGGCATGAAATAGAGGGGAAGCCCCGGGAGTAGCGAGGAAGAAAGTAACCTCCCACTGTGAGAAAGGGAAATCCCTCAAATTCAGTGAGAAAGAGATCATCAGATATCAACAGATATGGCAGATCCGGAGCTGTGACAAGCAGCTGTGATTGGGAAGAAGAAAAGTGAGAACAACACAAAGGCATCGAGGAAGATACAGTGAACTTTGACCATTTAAGGAGGTGAGAAAAGTGAGTCCTGAAGTACTTGACTGTAGAAGTAAGTTTCTGACAAAGGGTAAAAGCGACCCTAAAAAGAGCGGTGAACTGGTGTTGGGAGCAGAGCTTTAAAGAAAATTGACTTTACTTTTTGATAGTCTAAGAAGATTAGAGATTTGGGAGATCAGGAGAGGACTAACTAACATTGACCTAAGAAGATTGCTATAAGTTTGCAATAAAACAAGAAAACAGAAACGACGTCAACCAGGAGCCCTCCCTGTGAGAGGAAACCATATTAGTGTGGGACAGTGATTGTGCAAACTGATGGAGAGACCCATTAAATGGCAAGAAGTGGCTGATGAAATAGAAGGGACAGGAAGGGTTTGATGATCAATATTGAAAGAAAAACAGAATTGTTTAGATACATGCATATATTAATTATAACATTCTTAGATAATTTGTATTATATATTTGCAGTTTATATACTATAAGCTGCAAACCATAACCTGATTATTATACTATTTTTATATATATTATACATACATTTTAACTACCTTATATTGGGAAACATAATAATATTGATATACTTTGATTGTACCTTTTTCAGTGATTTCAACTGTGATTATCCTAGATTGTTAGATATATAAAGATCCATACTAAACATATTATATTTTTATATATTGATATTTATTATATATTATCTCTATTTACTGGGTTCAATAAGCAAAGTTAGTAATGTCAAATTGAAGGATTGGGAGAATAGTGAAAGATAGATAAATTTCTTATTACTTATACATACTCATATTAATCTGACATGACATAGACTGTTGTAGATTATTGAAGTGGAAAGGAAAATTAATGATAGTATTGAAAGGTATTTTTAGAACCTTAAAAATATCAAATACAGCAACAATCACAGAAGCAGGGGAAAAAACAACACCCAATCCATCATTGGCAATTGCATCCCCATCGGGTCAGTGTTCAATTGAAGACCTGCTGAGTTCTGAAAAAGCAAGCTCTACCTTAAACATGCAGACAATACAAACGACTCTTATAACAATACAGGAAATGATGAAAATCCATGAAAAAATAGCAAGAAATCACGAAGACTTCAAAAATGAGATGGTGGAAATGAAAGGTGAGATACGCAAATTAGATGATAAGATAGGGACAAAGCAATAGACAAGAATGAACAAAAAATAAAGACAGAAGAAACTAAGGTGGAACAAACTGAAAAAAGTGGTCACAGTGGAACAGAAGCTGATGGCGGCAAACAGGAGAAGCAATCGTCCACTTAGAAATGGAGAGGATTTCCTTCTTCCTGATGTTTCAAAACATGCCTGAAGCCAAAGATGAAGATTTGTTGAGAGTTATGTCAGAATTGTTGGCGGAGACGTTGCAGAGAAGCAAACAAGAGGTGCAAAAAGAAATAGATGAGGTATATAGAATATATACTAATTACACAAGACAATACAAGTTACCGAGAGAGGTCCATCTAAGATTTTTTAGAAAAAAGGCAAAGGATGGAATTTATCAAATAACAAGGGATGAACCACCGACTTTTAAGGGAAAAGAAATACAAATGCTGAAGCAAATCCCAAGGAGAGAGAGAGAACAGGGAAAAGATTATAAGTTCTTGGCATCACAATTGGTTAAACGTAATGTGCTTTTTAGATGGCTCATCCCAGAAGGAATGTTAATAACCTGGCAAAAAAAGAAGTTCAAAATAGACAACTTAGAGAAGGCACAAGAATTTTTTGACCTCTGTATAGCGGCAGAGGAAGATCAAGGAAGCAGAGAAAAAAATTGAAAGCAGGAGTCAGAAAGAACAACAATTGGAAGAGAGAGAGAGAAAACAAGAAGAAAAAGATGAGAAGAAACTGAACGATTTAAAAGGGAAGGCACAAGAACAAGACCACTGAGGGAAACAAGCACAAATAGATGTCAGCAAGTTGTATATAGGAAATAAGATGGAAGAGGAAATTAGGATGCTCTCAATAAATATTAACGGATTACATTCCCCAGCAAAGAGAAAGCAAATATTAGCTAAATTACAGAAACAAAAGATGGATATCATATGTCTACAAGAAGTACACATCAAAAAACAGCATGGCAAGTGTTTAGAACTAGCAAAGCTTGGAAATCTTTATCTCTCTCTCACACACAAAAAGAGGAATACTGGTATATATCAAAGAATGATTAAGAAGAGAAAACAATATCCAAAATATACAACCTTCTTTTGAACTTTAAAATGGAAAGAGAAATTGTAAAAGAAAGAATGATAGCTTTGGCGAAAAATTTGGGATATAATATTGAATTAGAATATTTGGAGAAAATGTGGGGGGAAAACTATATAAGAAAATACATACAAAATGTTTTATAAATGGTATTTACCCCCTACCAGATTGGCAAAGATGTTCCCAACCAGGAACCCAAAATGCTGGAAATGTAAAAACAAACAGGGCCCCTTCTTCCATATGTGGTGGACATGTTTGGAAGCCAAAAGCTATTGGAGTAGAATCCATAAGTGGATAGAGGAAATAACAAAACAAAAAATTGAATTCAGGCTGGAACTGTTTTTATTGGGAATATTAAGGGGGGATCATATGAAGACAGACATATATATCATTTTACATATAATAACTGCAGCCAGGATTGTGTATGCACAGTACTGGAAACAAGAAAATATACCATCTGAGGGGACAGTGATAAGAAAGATTCTGGACTGCGTGGAGATGGACAGGCTGACCCTAGAGCTAAAAGATAGAAGTGAAACGGTATTATTTGATCTGGGACGCCTAGTATGCATGGTTAGACAATAGACACAAAAGTAACACAGTAATTAATATATGAATGTCAATGATGCTGTAATGTTGAAAGTGTTAATCTGTTATAAATTGTTGGAAAATGTCTAATAAAAAGTATTTAAAAATAATAAAAAGACTGTTCACTTTAAATAGTAAATGAAACATTCACTTGAAGTTGCCCTTTTTGAAATAGTTGTTAATTATTGTTCAATAATTTTATTAGGTTTTTTACAAAATAAAAAATACAAATTTAAAGAAAAAGTAAAGTAAAAGAAAAGTGATAAACACAAGAAAGTAAGTGAAAAGACCAAAAAAGAGATATTATTTAATTCTTTCTAAGGTTACAGCCCAGCTCCCTTTTTTCATATTTTACCTTTTTTTAATTGTCTGATGTATAAGTCACAAGTTCATTTTTTTGTTCTGCAAAAAATCCATAAAGGTTGTTTCACTAACAAATGTATTTGTTGTCTTTTCCCTAATCAAACAGTCAATTTGCTATCTTTGAAAATTCTATCATCTTCACCAATCATTCCTCCATTGTAGGTATTTAAGTCTTTCCACCTTTCTGCACATGATCAATTTTCTGCAGTTACCATGTATAAAAAAACCATTCCTAAGTGTTTTGTAGTTGTCTGTCTATTAGTCCCAAAAAGAGAAGTTTTGGTTTCAGATGAATATTAAACTTTAACTTTCTCTTTATAACCCAAAACTTTCTAGACTTTTCAACAAATCCACCAGACATGATAAAAAGATGTTTTTCACATTTCCAACATAGATTTGACATACATTTATACTTTCTGGAAAGTTTTTATGATGTCTGTCCAAAGGTATATTATTTTGTAAAAATGCACTTTTAAATTATAGTGTAAATTTCAATCTTTTCAGCTATTCATCTATATATTGTAACCAAATTCTTAGCTCTTGTTATTATACTCTTACAATACTAAGATTTTTTGTTACAGGTTGTAGCACAAAATGAACATAATTAGGGAAAATAAAGATTTGGCCTGCTTTTATACAACAAAACATTCATGGAGAGGAAGGTAAGCTATGAGCTGAAATTTTTGTTTTGAATTGTCAGCACATGTTGGGAAATATTCAGCCTGGCAAGCAAGAGGGTTCAAGTGTAGAGTAGCCTGGAGTCATACACAACTGCAAAAAGGCTAAGCCTAAGCCAAGTTCCTTGAAACCTTATCTACTTGTTCCAAAGGATAGACTGCCAGACTGGAGAGATGTCTGTATTATAAGCAAAACATAATAAAGTAGTCAGCTTGATCATTGCACATATGGGACTGGTTGACAGGACATTAATGCATAAGAGCAAAGAATCACTGGCTTGTAGGAACTTTGAAACTTGTAAGTAACCCTAAACACATATGCACCACACCCATATAATGAAATCTAAGTTGGCCTGTAGGCATGGCATACTGGCTATTAACAACTGTTGGAAAAGTTAGGACTAGTAAAAAATACATTTGTAGCAGTAAAATATCCTGAAATGGGTTTGGAGCTGGAACATTCCACATTTTCTGCATGCCCCAATTTTATTAGCAAGTTCTTGTATAATTTTTTTTCCTGACAATTGCTTACAGTCAGTTGAGTTGAACAAAGTTTCAGCAACATATGCATTTCATTTCAAATGCATTCTTCTTTTTCTTCCCCTACCCTTCCCTCTCTGCCTTGTCCTCCCCCTCCTCCTCTTCCTCCTCCTTACAAGATAGCAAATATCCACATGCATTTAAAAACTTATAATGTTTAATTATTAAGGCAACTCTAAAGGAATTGTATTATATATAGTGTATAGTATTTTAGTCCAGGTCTGTTTTAATACACAGCCTAAATTAAAATATGACATCTGTTTTAAATCTGTGTATGAAAATGTTTACATTAATTGAATAATTATTCTTGTGTGTGTGTGTGTGTGTGTGTGTGTGTGTATACACATACATACATACATGCATACATACATACACACATACACACACACACACACATACATGGTAATCAGCTTTGTTCGGGTATTACATATACATGTATACATATATACATACATATATATATATATTTGTTTTCTTAAGTTTTCGCGGGTACTTACATGTATGGTATTCAGCTTTGTTCGGGTATTTTCCCACGTCATTATAGTTGTGCTTTTAAAGTTGTAGCAACATTTCGACGGAATCTCATCTGCCATCATCAGACTTCAGTATTGTGTTTGTCTGTGAGTCAGACTCACAGCCATTTCTGTTTTAAATTTGGTGCTAGCCTACGCTGTGCCAGAATGTTTTTTTCTTCATCCTGATTGGTTGGGAGTCTTGGTCTGTGTTTATTGGTCTTGGAGTTTGCTGTGTTCTGCTTGATTGGTGTTTCTAATATCTTCTGTCTGTTTTGTAGCTTTTTTTGTCTTGATTGGCTGGCAACATTGTGTTTCCTGTATTGGAGGCTTTTAGTGTGACTTGGCTCCGAGTAAACGGACGGCTATCATTTATTAGGAAGCTAGGTTTCATCTGGGTGCCTGGTTGGGGAGTGTTTGAGCTGGAGGTATCAGGGGGAGTCTGTTTGTGCCCAGGTGTTTGGCTGGCTTGTGGTGTGGATATTTTTTTGTTTGAGAGTGCAGGCTTCCAGATAATTGGCAGTCTGGTGGAGTCATCTCTTCTATTCATGCTTTCAGGTCTTTTTTCAATCTCTATGGCTTCTCTGATAATTCTGTAGCTGGGGTTTTCTATAGTGGCTAGGGTTTTGGTGCCATTGAAGTTGATGCTATGACCTGTGGCTTTCATGTGTTGGACTAGTGAGGAAGTGTGTTTCAGCTTTTTACTGCATTTTGTGTTCATCTAGGCGGGTATTTATTCTTCTATTGGTCTGTCCAATGTATGTGGCAGGACATGATGCACAGAGGACTTCATATATGCCTTGGTTTTCCAGGTCAATTTTATCTTTGGGGTTTCTTAGGATGGCTGCTATTTTTCTGTCTGTTTTGAAGGCAGTCTTGATGTGATGCCTGTGTAGTATCTTACTGATTTTGTCTGTAGTACCTCTTATGTAGGGCAGGACAGCTGTTCCATAGGTCTGTTCATCTTCTAGGTCTCCATTATGTCTCAGTGTGTTTTTGTGGATCAAGCCAGTGATTTTGCTTTTGTGGAAGCCGTTGGCTGTCATTACTTTAGTCAGGGTGCATAGTTCAGTCTTTATGTGTGTCTTGTCTGCCAGGCGTTTGGTTCTGGCAATTAGTGTTTTGGCCATGGAGTTTATCTGTGCTGGGTGGTGGTGGGATTGGCAGATGAGATTCTGCCGAAACGTTGCTACAACTTTAAAAGCACAACTATAATGATGTGGGAAAATACCCGAACAAAGCTGAATACCATACATATAAATACCAGCGAAAACTTAAGAAAACACACACACACACGCACACACATGTATGTATGTATGTATAAAACATTACTGTTTCTATGACACATTCTTTTTCATATATGTCATGTAAGAATTTTCCTATGCAATTGTGTTGTGATGACCCAGGGCATAGCACAAAGGCAACACAGTCACATAAGTAAAAAAAAGTCCCTTTAATACCTCCAACTTTGCCCCCAATGTCCAGTTACTTTTGGCTGGAGAAAAAACTCCCAAAAACAGTCTTTAAGTGGAGGAAATTCAGTCCAAGAACAAAGTACATATAAACTGTAAATAAAAATCCACACAAACCACGCTGCAGCAATTAACTGGACAGGGCAGGATAAGGAATTGCAGACTTCAAAGGCCAACAAAACACACACAGTTGGGAAGACTCCAGGAACCCAGATAAGCCTTGACAATAAAAGATAACTCACAATTTGCTTCCAACAAGTTGCTGTGCGCAGTCTCCCTTTTTAAACACTGTTCCCAGCTGCAGCTAATGAAGGGAATCGGGACCCTTTCCTCCCCCATAAGCCACGCAATTCACGTTACTCCCTTCTCTGTTCCTCCCTGAGTGCCCTAGGATAAAGAGGGGGTGGGCCTGGATCTTCCTCTGAATTCCTTCTGCCTTGCTCTACCTCTCCCCTGCTCTGTCCACCCGGACTTTGCCCTTCCCCAGTTTCTTCCACAGCCATTCCCTGTCAGCTGCTCAGCTTCCTAGTTTCTCCCACACTCCTACTACCTGTCAGCTGCTCGGTTTCCCCTTGGAATCAGATTCCAACGGGCATGACGTGTTTTGTATATGGACATTAATTCACCCCCTTTTTAATATTGGTGGTAATTTTTATTTCAGATAATTATTACAACTTTGTATTCTTTCTATTCGTTTTTTGCATGCCTCTTGAAAAAGAATTATCAGTGTATAATAGCCTGATTAACATTTAATATTAAACTGAAATATTTCCCTATCAGGTGGGATTCTACCAGTTCGGACCTGTTCGGTAGAACCGGTTGTTACAATTTTGTGCAGTTTAGAGAACGGACAAATCGTGCCTCTGGGTGGTCCCTCCCCGACCAGTCAGTCCTTATCGCTCATGCATGACATAGCTGACTGCATTCTCCCCCGCCCACCCGGCCCAGTCTCCTTACGGTATTTCTTTTTTCTCTCTCGACAATCAGCTGTTCTGACGATCAGCTGTGCCGAGATCCCCCTCGCTGTCTTACTGCTGCGCCCAGGAGGCTTCCCTGAGGCCCAGGAGGCAAAAGGGGGTGCGCGGGGGGATGCTGGTGCTGCTGCAAAAAAGAAGCCATGCCTACCCGGTCACATGGCCACACCTAGCCACGCCTACAGAACTGGTAGAAAAAATATTTGCACCCACCCCTGTTTCCTATTGTTGAATAAACTATAGTGCCCTAGTTTGGAAATAAAATTAAGTTGTGGGTAGATTCACATATTATCTTAAGTGAAAACAGTCCATATTGTAATTACTATTATAGTATATACTTACTATAAAATAAATGTGATAATTTTAATATTGTATAATTTCTATATCATAATATATTTTTGCACATTAGATTTTTAACCTACCTTTATTACTTTATAAGAAACTCAAGGCAGCAAACATATATAATTCTCTTTCCTCCTATTTTTTCCATAACAGTTCTGTGAGGTGAGGTGAGCCGAGATAGAATGAATGAATGGCCCGAAGTCACCCAGCTAGCTTTCATGCCTGAGATAGTATTAGAACTCTAGTTTCTAGGCCAGCATTTAACCACTACATCAAACTGGTTTTGATAAGATTATGAATCTTAGCAGTAAAACTTAATAAATATAGAACATAAAAATAAGCTATATACTTTTATATAGTCTAGAAGTAAAGATAATAATAAAGGTAACATTCTGTATATTTTCATGTAAATCAAAAACCTTGTTTCTCATGCTAATATAGGTATAAACGAGTCTTTTCAGTTGGAACTCATGGCATCACAACATACAATCCTAATACATTAGAAGTTACAAATCAGGTAATGAAAAATAATATATTCCCCAAAAGTTAGTATATATCTTCTGTGTGGAAATGATTATCTCAGAGAATGAAAAGAATATTGTCTCAGTTGCATGAATTAATAAAGGTAAAATGAATTTATGCTGTTTGATATATATTCAGAATAATTAACTTTTTTTAAAAATGTCTAGTTAGAAAAATAGCAGCATATATTTTATGACCATTTAGCTCTAAGCGGGAATACTGAATTTCCCGCTTGGATTACCAGTATTACTTAAAATAGATAAAAGTTAGAGTTGGTTTTATGGGATTAGATTATAATAATTGCTAATTATTAAAGTGATACTTCATATTTATTAACTTTAATTTCTTAGTTTTCATCCTGCTTTGTGGAGTTTATTTGCAACTTTATGTATTTTAAATTAGTATAATTTGCAGTTTATTTTATACATGATGGCTTAATATTTGCTTTATAGAGCTGTAAGATTCATATCAGTGCTTAAAAGTTTGTGAATCCTTTTGAATGTCCAATATTTTTGCATAAATACAGCCTAAGATTCTGTTCTCCACACTAGTCATAAAACTAAATAAAGGGGCCCAATTAAAACAAATGAGTGAAAATATTATTATTCATTTATTGAGGAAAATGGTCCAAAGCTACATACCTCAGGTGTGTAGCAAAAATATGTAAACCTTTGCTTTCAAAAACTGGTGTGTGCCTATCTTGGCAGGGGTGGGATTCAACCAGTGTTACTACTGGTTCGGTGTAATAAACCTTAAGCTATGCTGCCCGGACAGCTGATAAAAGCTGTGTGCAGATGTGCAGCGTTTGGAAAGCCACTTTTTAACTGCTTTTTCAACCTCAGCTGTGCCGCGCAAAGCAGCTGAAGTTGAAAAAGCAGGAAATAAAGGACAGGTAAGAGCTCGGGCAGGCAGGTGGGCCAAACAGCAGCAGACACAGAACCGGTTTGGTGTCTGCTGCTCTTCAGAGCTACTGGTTCTATAGAGCCAGGCAGAACCAGTAGCATTCCACCCCTGTACCTTGGGCAGCAGTAATTAGAACTTCAGATGCTAAAATATAATAACTGTTGATCAGTCCTGTACATTGGCTTAGAGGAGTTTTAGTCCCTTTGCTTCTTACAGAACAGCTTCAATTCAGAGATATTGCTTGGTTTCCTTGCGTGAACTGATTCTTTCAGTTCCTGCAACATTTCTCTAGGTCTTTGATTTGGCAGTTCCAAACATTAACTTTCTTCTCCTTTAACCATTCTTTGGCCATTCAACGTGTGATTTGGTCATTGTCTTGCTATATGGCTTATTTTCTCTTGAGCTTCAGTTCACAGATAGATACTCTGATATTCTCCTGTAGAATTTGCGAGAACAGTTCCCTTAAAGATGACAAACTGTCTTGCTCTAGTGGCAGAAAGCAAGCCCAAACAGAATAATAGAATAACAGAATTGGAAGGGAACTTTAGGTCTTTTAATCCAACCTCCTGCAAAAGCAGGAGACCTTATACTGTTCTGGACAAATGCCTGTCCAATATCATCTTAAAAATCTCCAGTGATGGAGCAACCCCAAATTCTGGAGGGAAACATTTCACTGGTTAATTGTTTTCACTGTCAGGAAGTTTCTCCTTAGTTCTAGGTTGCTTCTCTCCTTGAGTAGATTCTACCCATTCAACCAATCAATCAGAATACAGCTGGAAGAGATCTTGGAGGTCTTCTAGTCCAACCCCCTGCTCTGGAGACCCTATACCATTTCACACAAGTGACTGTCCAGTCTCTTGTTAAAAACCTCAAATGATGAAGCCCCCACAACTTCTGACAGCAAGCTGTTTCACTGGTCAATTATCCTCACTGTTAAGAAGTTTCTCATTAGTTCCAGGTTGCTTCTCTCCTTAATTAGTTTCCAACCAGTGTTTCTTGTCCTGTCATGGTAATAGCACCATGTATCACAGATGGGATCAAATAGTTATGCTTGAATACCCTTCATCAAACATAATGCTTTCATTCAAGCCTGAACAGTTTTATTTTGGTCTCATCCAGTTACAGAACATTCTCCATATAGCCTTCTGACTTACCCATGCAGTCTTTCACAAACAATGTTCTTTTTTGGAGAAGAATGGCTTTTTCCCTGCAACCCTATCACGCCTACCATTTTTATTCAATGTCTATCTGATGGTGGTCTAAATGAACACTGAAATTGAGCAATACAAGAGAGGCTTTTAATTCTTTATTTGTTGCTCTGGGTTTTTTTGAGACCTGGAATATTACATGCTTTGTTCTTTGAATGATCTGGGTTACTTGACCACTCTTGGGGAGCGTTATTGAATTGTCTCCATTTATACGTAGTTTGCCTGACAGTGGAAGTCCATACTCTTTGGAAATAGGTTTATAATATTTTCCAGCCTGTTTTTCAGAGAACAGAAATCTGCTTTGTTCAAGTCATAACACTTTGAATAGGATAGAATAGAATATTTTATTGGCCAAGTGTGATTGGAAACACAAGGAATTTGTCTTGGTGTAAATATTCTCAGTATACATAAAAGAAAAGATACATTCATCAAGAGTCGAGAATTATAAGGTACGACACTAATTGATAGTCATAGGGTACAATAAGCAATCAAATCATACTAGGAAACAGTCTATAGATCGTAAGTATACAAGCGACAAAGTTATAATCATACAGTCACAAGTGGGAGGGGATGGGTGATAAGGAGTGAGGACAAGATTAACAGTAATAGTCGTGCAGACTTTGTAATAATTGAACAGGTTGAAGGAATTATTTGTTTAGCAGAGTGATGGCTTTCGGGGGGAAACTGTTCTTGTATCTAGTTGTTCTGGAGTACAATGCTCTATAGCGTCGTTTTGAGGGAAGGAGTTGAAACAGTTTATGTCCAGGATGTGATGGGTCTGTAAATATTTTCACAGCCCTCTTTTTGACTCATGCAGTATACAGGTCCTCAATGGAAGGCAGGTTGGTAGTAATTGTTTTTTCTGCAGTCCTAATGATCCTCTGAAGTCTGTGTCTGTCCTGTTGGGTTGCAGAACTAAACCAGACAGTTATAGAGGTGCAGATGATAGACTCAGTGATTCTCTCTCTGTAGAACTGTATCAGCAGCTCCTTGGGCAGTTTGAGCTTTCTGAGTTGGCGCAGAAAGAACATTCTTGGTTGTGCTTTTTTGATGACGTTTTTGATATTAGGTGTCCATTTTAGGTCATGTGATAAAGTAGAACCTAGAAATTTGAACGTCTCTACTGTTGATACTGTGTTGTCTAGTATTGTAAGAGGTGATAGTATGGGAGGGTTTCTTCTAAAATCTACCGCCATTTCTACGGTTTTGAGTGTGTTCAGTTCCAGATTGTTCCGGTTACACCACGAGGCAAGTTGTACAACCTCCTGTCTGTATGCAGATTCATCATTGTCTCGAATGAGACCAATCACTGTTGTTTGATAATGAATCCCAGAATTCTGTTCTTTAAATAAAGCAGAACTCCCAGTCACATATGTTTATCATCCTCTAGATTGAAACACATGATTTTAAATTTCTTCTTCAAATGAACTGATAATCCTAGAGGTTCAAATACTTTAGCCACACCCAGATAAGTGGCTTTAGATCATTTTTTTTCAATAAATAATGTTTTTGACTCATTATATTTGGTTCTCTTTATATAGTTTTAGGACTTACATGGAGAACAGATAACATTTTATATCATATTTATACAGAAATAAGAGGATTCACAAACAATGAAGCATCACTGTAATTAAAATGTGTAGTTTATACATACCACATTTCCATATTAACTCATGTAAAGTTAATATCTTTCATAATAATTAAACATTTGGAATAATGAGAGTACCATGATTTGATACCAAATCAATATCCAGTATGAAATCATTAAAGAGTCTGATGTTAGGTGGCCTAACTAGGTAAAATTAAAAAATGATTGCAATGATTAGATTTAGAATTAAATGTTTTGGTAATTTGAGAATTTGAATCATAGCTGTCTTTCTTATTAAATAGAACAGTCAATTATATAAACAGTACTAATAAATGCAATGGAAATTTATTTTGCTTGGCTATACAGCTTTGGGAAATATTAATTGGGAGCCTGAAATTTCATAATAGGTGTCTGGTGTTTGCAACACAATATGACACTCGTTGAAATATTTTACCATCCTTCTAATGGCCTGCAATTGCAATTCACATCAGCATTTCAGAAGGAACAATTGTCTCTATGTTCACCTTTTAATAAGTCACATTTTAAAGCTAGTAGCTTGTAATGGCAATATATAAGACACTGGGATAAGATTTTATTTATGTTTAGGAAATAGTTAATTAAAATGTGTTATATCATCATGTTAGGGAAATCTTTGAAATAGTACATGTTGATGGAAGAATTCATATTCTGTAGGGATAAAATTGAATATTCTCAGTTTGTGATTTCTTGACTTAGTGGCCATATGGAGACATTTGTAGCATCAACCCTGTTGGAAAAGGACAAGGAACAGAATTCAGCCTCACATTTCGTAAAGGAAGTGGGAAAAAATCTGAGACACTTAAGTTTTCTACAGAACACAGAACAGAACTTCTTACAGAAGCACTGGTAAGATTTATTGATTTAAAGAACTGATTTTTTTGTTACTTTGCACTATATTTACAGCTATAAATAAAAAGACACGCTCTTGCACATGCTAAAGACCATTATTTTTTATTTATTTTAATTTTACATACATTTCTCAAGTTCTAATATAAAATGTATATTTTATTAATGCAGCTTTGGATGCAGATCATGTGCTTCATATTTTATTTATATAAAGCACAGATTAGTCCTACTTTAAAAAATCAGACCACTGAGGTAACTTGAGCTGAGAGAAAATGACTATAATTTTAAAGTCACCAGAAAATTCTAGGGCTGAGAGGTCTCTGTCTTTCTTGTTCAGTGGCTTGACCAATCTTAATAATATTGGCTTTCAATTATTTGAGAGCTCTCAAAGGTGAGCAGTTGAAACCAATAATATGGTTTGTTTGTTTGATTTTGAATTAATGTGATATATGAAACCAGCTATTCAAACATGATTTGAATTAATATTATACATGAACCAAAGCTCTGGCTTATCTAGCAAGCCATGGCTAAAATGAACATTGGTTTAAGGCACATATTTCCCCACATAATATAATTTCTTTGTGTATCTTTTGTTGATTATTTTACTTTCCTTTTCTTTCTGTCTCAGCGATTTAGAACTGATTTTGCTGAAGGAAAAATCACAGGAAGGGCAAGTATTTTTTATGTTTTGAATAAGAAAATAAACAATTACTTGCTTAGATTTCCTTTCATGCTGAAGTTTTCAAATAGATTAGATTAAATTAGACTAGAATGTGTGTGTGTATGTGTGTGTATATGTATGTATGTATACACACACACACACACACGTGCATGTGCGTGCGTGCACACTGAGGGTAAATTTGTATTCTGGAAATAGCAGAAGAAGAGGGGTCTTCTTCTAAGCAATATTTTTCAAACATGGCATTTTTAAGATGTGTAGAGTTCAACTCTCAGAATTCTCCAGCAGTTAGGAGTTGAAGTCCACACACTTAAATTTGCTAAGTTTGAAAAGCTCACTGAGAGGTATGTCACTTAAAAACAAACTCTTGAAGGAACTATCTCCGAGAAGGATAAGCAAAAAACTGATCTCAACTAGTGACCACAAAAGAAGTAGCGGAGTAGAATTTTCATTTTCTCTACCTATTCTCTACCTATTTCTCTAGCTATTATTCTGCTCTGATAATTGCCATGTGATTGCATTGTTCGGCAAAAAGTGGAAAAAATCCAAATATTGTTGCATCTGAGGAAGTAATTTAGCTTTAGTGTTTTAGATTGCATTTTAGAACTTTTAATCAAAAGATGGATTGTAATTATATTTTGAGTTTTCGGTGCATTGAAGCTAATTTATTTGAAGCATATTATTGTAGAAGTGTGTGAAACATTTTGTATGCAACATTCCATTTTCCCACTTGTCTTCTTTTTCATGTTTTGTTCTTTATGGAGAAAAAAATATAGTTATTATAAATGAATGTATAATAAATTATAATAATTAAGATTCAGTTCTTTCCTAATTTACGTTCATGTTTGTCACTAAAATCAGTTTAAACTATTCAACTTAGAATAGAAATATCATTAACCTATATTTACATCTGTTTCATTTGTTACATATTTTCTCTACAAAGAACTTGTGTATAAGAAACAATATAAATACACATTATAACATATGATACTTACATATGTAATGTTTCATTGTTCATACACAGTCTTGGGAACTGTTAATCCTATATAATTAGATGATGAATCTTGTGGCCTCATCCTGAAACAAATTTCCTGATTTTGTTTATGGTTTGATCTTTGAAGGAAAATATAACCTATGAAGCTCTAGTATGCTTGTTAAATTTGATCTACCATTAGCATTCACAGAATATGTTTATACTTTTTTCATCTAATATGATTGTTGCATTTCATTTTTTAAACTACTCCTTTTTTTATCATAGAGATACAACAGTTATAAGCACCACTGGAGTGATTCAAGTAAACCTGTAATTCTAGAAGTGACTCCAGGAGGCTTTGACCAAATTAATCCTACAACAAATACAATCTTGTGTTCTTATGACTATAGATATATTGAAGGATTTGTTGATATGTCTGATTATCCAGGAGGGTTTTGTATAATTTATGGAGGATTTAGTAGACTAGTAAGTATTATAAAAAACCTACTTTACCTGTGTTTAATATCTAATATACTTGTTCGATAGTTCTTTAAAAATGAGAATTTTTTGGCATACATTATTATGTCATTATTACCTAAATGAAATTTTGAACTTAATTACTATAATTGATTATTAATACATTATTACTTTCATACAATATTTTTATTTTTTGAAAGATAAGACTATTTTAACTCAGTATTGATAATGGAACAATGAATATTGTTTATTTAGCATCACTTAAACATTTTTTAGTATTACAGACTACATTGTTTTTAAAACTATAAAGTCTTTCAGATTTAACAATCTCCTTAGAATATTTGTATCAAGGAATTTATTGAAATTTGCAGCATTTATTTGCTTCTGAGCAAAGAGAAGACATTATTAAAAGTGCAATTGAACATGCTGGCAATTACATTGGCATCTCCTTGAGAACCCGAAAGGAGCCTTTAGAATTTGAACAATATTTGAGTCTTCGTTTTGGGAAATACAGCAGTGATGAATATATTACATCTTTAGCAGAATTTGTGGTCCAAAAGATATCTCCAAGGCATGCGGTAAGTTCTACAATCTGCAATATCTACAAGTACTCTTTTTTATACATGCTTTACTTTGCTATCATTTATTTATCCCTTTCCAACTTTGTAATAATTCAATCTTTGTAGAAGTCTATAACTTCTATAAAATTACAGACAGTTCTCAAAATAAGACCATAGTGAAGCCTGCCAGTTATGGTTACATGTTGTGACTGCCATTAAGCAAGAATGACCTTGCTTAATGAACATCATCTCCTGCTCTTCCTATTAAATAAATGTGTTGTTAAGTGGAGCACAGGGTGTTTCTATCTGTACTGGAGCTCCAAGGCCACCCCTGTCTTTGAGATATAGGTATTCCACTTACTTCCCCAGTTGGTCCTTCAGGGTTTTCCCTCCCATCAACTCCTTGGAGGATTTTCCCTTCCACACTAGGTCTCCATAGACTCCCCCTCCCCCCAATTGGGTACCTGCAAGCTTTTTCTCTTTTAAAATTCACACAGTCCTTCAACCTGATTCCCACTGCCCGAGGACCCAGACCCACTTCACATCTTTTCAAGAACTCCGAGACCTTCCAGCGTATTGGAATGGGTTGCTTTATTGCGTGGCCATGTGGTGCAATTCTGAAAGTGGCAACAGTGTTTACAGCTACCAGAAATTAATCTGGTGAGTGTAAATATGGTGGCTGCTTCCAGAATTGCACCATATCGCTGAGCAACAAAGCTTTGTGCCTAGTTTTCTCTGCATTGAAAAATGTATACTTAACAAACTTTTGCTGGTTTACAAATTTTCTTGTACTTATCATTAAAATCTGTCATTCTTTGAACAATTTTAAAATAAGAAACAAAAATGTCAAATGTAACTTATAAACATATCAAATAGTAGGTCTCATTTAGTGAACAGTTTTACAGTAAATGTTGTTTCATGAGGAAAAAGGTATATAAATGCTGGCAGAAAGATATAATTTCACAGAGGTGAAATGTAACAACTGTCAAAATGTTGAATCAGCATTGAAATGAAAAAACTTTTAAGTCAAGATAACAGATATCTGCTTTGTTTGCTACTTTTTTACTACTTTAATTGAACAACTGTTTTAGAACAAATTTTAAAGGTTGATATGTACCAAAAGTCTTCAGTGTGCAGTTTACTTGTAGATATACTGTACATTTGAACTAGACCCATTAGCAGTACCAACTTTGTCTTGTTTTTTGGTTGATCAAGAGATTCAAATAAACTTATTTTATAAATATTAGCTGTATTTGAGTTAAAGTCAGTTTGCTATTTTCTAAAATGAACAGTTTCCGGATACATGTGAAAAATCAATCCCCACAGCAGGTTTGTATTATAATTAAAATATGTCAAGAATCTTAAGGAATCTGCATTTCATTTGCAAACATTTATATAGTTCATGGACCTCAGTATATGTTAACATTAAACATCTTAATACACGTAGTCCTAGGGTTAGGGTAAAGGTTAGGTTTAGGGTCACAGTTAGACCCAGACTTCCATTGTTAAGTGATACAATTATTAAGTGTGTTGTGCCTAATTTTATGGCTCTTTTTTATCAAGCTTTTTAAGCAAATCACCAAGATTGTTAACAAATCCAGCCTTTCCTATTTATTTTGCTCATCAGCAGATCCATGAGAAAGTTGCAAATGATGATTATGTGACTATTGGATACTGCAACTGAGATGCTTGGCAACTGGCATGTTATTCAGTGGTGGGATTCAAAATTTTTTACTACCAGTTCTGTGGGCGTGGCTTGGTGGGCGTGGCAGGGGAAGGATACTGTTAAATCTCCATTCCCTCCCCACTC
This sequence comes from Notechis scutatus, assembly GCF_049901735.1. NCBI lineage: Eukaryota > Metazoa > Chordata > Lepidosauria > Squamata > Elapidae > Notechis > Notechis scutatus. Next base: position 56,267,808 of record NC_142025.1, on the reverse strand, counting down.
CTGTAGGAAAGTTACTGTAAAATCCCCATTCCCTCCCCACCCCACTAACCTGCTTTCCAGCTCCCGTTTTCCTTTGCAGGGCAACAAAAGAAGATCCAGCTGATCAGCTGGAACTTGAGAGGCAGAGAATAGATGGGGGCAGAGCCAGTCAGAGGTGGTATTAGCCGGTTCTCCAAACTACTCAAAATTTCCACTACTGGTTCTCCAGAACAGATCAGAACCTGCTGAATACCACCTCTGATGTTATTTATGATTCATAAATAACATACCAATTGCTAAACATCTGAATTTTGATCTTGTGATCATGGGGACGCTGCTATATTCATAAATAAAGGACCAGTTATAAGCCTTTTTTTCAACACCATCTTAACTTAAAATGGTTATAAGGCGAAGACTACCTGCATAAGGAGAGCTTAGCATTTAATTTATTCCATTTAATCTGGTTTGTAATTCCTATTTAATTGCATTGTTAAGTAAAATATGTCTTTTTTCAAGGAACCCGTGAAACGGATATTAGCTCTTACAGAAACATGCCTGGTGGAACGTGACCCAGCTACATACAATATTGCAACACTAAAACCTTTAGGAGAGGTAAGAATTAATAGAAGTTTAATAGATCGCAGAAGCATAACCTGACAATCAGCTTCACTTCAAGATTCACTCATTTAGAAACTCTTAATACACATAATTTGTGAGTTCATAAATTACATTAAAATTTAGAAAAGATTATGAAATATTGGCATTTGTAATGTGGTATTTATGTATAGAATAATAGATTTAGTATGACAAGTTCTATTTGATGAACTCTTTCTTTAAAGGTATTTGCGCTAGTATGCGATTCTGAAAATCCACAGCTTTTTACCATAGAATTTATCAAGGGACAAATCCGAAAATACTCTTCAACAGAGAGGTATTTTAAAATATTATTGAATTATCAATTACTTTGTTGGTATGTCAGCTTAGGAGTATTCTTATATACACCATATATTACTTATTTTATTTTTCAAAATTAAATAGTTATTCATAATTTTTTAGATATAGCTTATGTTTTTATATTGATAAGAAAAGACACTAGTTTTTAAATTCTCTTAGCAGTCCTGAAAAAAAGAGACAATTAAAATTGTAATCTAGAAAATAAGCTTTACTAAAGGTTAATAACTGAAAGTGTATCTAAAATAAAATAAACCTTCCATACTCAAGGACAACAAATCAATCCTATTCATTTTGGAAGCTAACTTACCCAAGGCATGTCTTTTCAAATAAATGCAGACATTGAGGAAATAGAATATGGTCCATTATCAACTGCTTTACCTCAGTAATACATTTAATCGTTCATTTGTCTCCTGTTATGTCTTGAACTGTTTATCAATTCCTCACATGTAAATTTTGGAAAAATGTGTTTCTTTATTCCATCTTCCTGACAGACATGAGACAGAAAGATGATGTGGTTTCAGATGTAGCCAAATTGATACTGTATATTACGGAACATGTTATGTTTGCAAATGTTGCCTCGTCATATTTTATACAATTCAGTAGAAAGGCATCATGCCTTTACTGTTCATGACGATATTAGCTAAAAATTGAACAATTTTCCTAGGGATTCACTTTTAGCCAGTTTGTTGGATGGAGTAAGAGCATCTGGTAATAGGGATGTTTGTGTGAAAATGACACCAACAGAAAAAGGGCAACGATGGGGCCTTTTGAGTATGCCAGTAGATGAGGAAGTTGAAAGCCTTCATCTAAGATTTTTGGCAGCACCACCAAGTAAGTGTTCTCTTTGGGATTTATATTGCTTTATACTTTGATTTATGGTCTTCCTGCAGATCCAGAAAACTTTTTAATTTTTGGTTCTGACTTGTTCTGCTGCAGATGGCAATTTTGCAGATGCTGTCTTTAGGTTTAATTCCAACATTTCATACAGTGGAGTTCTGCATGCAGTGACACAAGATGTAAGTTGAAAATGCATCAATTTTTTTTCATTATTCTTTTTGTTGCTGGTGAAACACCTTTCTTTCTTTCTTTCTTTCTTTCTTTCTTTCTTTCTTCCTTTCTTTCTTTCATTCTTTCTTTCTTCCTTCAGGGTCTCTTTTCCGAAAACAAAGAAAAATTAATAAATAATGCTATAACAGCATTACTCTCCCAAGAAGGTGACATTACAGCATCTATTGCAGAACTTGAAAGCCAGTTCCAAGCTGTTAGAAGATTAGTTGCCTCCAAAGCTGGATTTCTTGCTTTCACACAACTTCCAAAGTAAGTATTTGAATCTCAATATATATTCCACAATGTCTTCCACAATAATTTGTGATACTTTTTACTTTTGTTCTGTTACTGATCTCAATGACATGTACTTTCAATGTTACATCTATAGCTTGCTTTGGAGTAAAAGTAGAGAGAGTTGTTCTTTTAATCCCAGATACAAAGGTTTGTTAAAAAGCAGCAGTCAATAGAGTTGAATTATAACATCTATCCCATTGTAGTTCTATGGTTCCATATGATGATGATCTTATTATGATTTTATCTTAATTTATTATATTACCTCCTATGTCGTATAGTCTTTTACATATCTTTTATACACACATCCACGCACAGGACCACACTCACACATACATTTGCTTACACTTTTTTTAAACTACATTTGTATATGAGTGATTGTTTGTTGTTTGTAGATGCCATACAACGATGGTACCCAACCTTTTGGTCTGCCAACTGGTATTGGTCGATGGTCTGTTGGAAACTGAGCCTCACAAGCAGCAGGCAAATGCAAAGCTCCATTTGCACAAACAGCAAACCATCTCCATTTTGCACACAAAATCATCCCCCTCCTCCGCAGCCACTGCCAGTCATGGAGCCAGAAAGATTGGGGACTGCTGCCATATGCTAAATAAATAAAAAAGTAGAGTTGATTCTGGTCTTTAAATTATCTCTAACATTTTGTTGAAAGTATTATATAGTCCTGTTGGATTGGTCCCCTTAACTATAGTAGATAATTTTGACTCCATCTGTAAAAAAACCCATCTACTTCTAGGAAAGAATTTTTGGTGGCTTTTTCTGGGACTCTTTGCCATTATGCTTAGAGAAAGCCAACTCAATTTTGAAACAGGAATTCTAGATGTACAAGGCAAAAGTTGGATTATGCTGCTTGTCCATGTGATGTGTTTATTGGCAGCCAGTTTTTAAAACACAAATAGAGCAGTTATCTGGACAAGAGCTCTGTTTTGATCAATTTATATTGTATTGTTTTAACAGTGTCCCCACAGCATTATTGGAAGTAAATACAGGAAACCCTGTTACTAACGATAGTATCCTTGTGATGTAAATGGAAAATAAACTACAACTCACATTCTGTTATTATGTTGTTCTATAGTAACATTTTTTTACAACTGATTTCTCCTCTTCTGTCTAAATTCCCAGAACATTTTGATCTATTCTACTAAAATTACCTATTCAAAAATTATGTGCCCTTAAATGTTGCCAACTTTTGTTATACTGCCTATAAACTCCAGCTTAGTATGAACTAATTGCTAATGAATATATAATGTTTTTCTATGGCAATGTTCTTTTCCTTTTGAGCTATCATCTATCTACCTTCAGTTTAATGTTATGTTGTTAGATCTATTCACATAAGCTGAACTGAACATTTCAAATTAATTGAATTGTTTAATTTTGAGTTTTAATACTGATCAGAATAATATATGTAATACTTTGTGTTATTGTTTTGAAAGATTTCGAGAGCGTCTGGGTGTAAAGGTAGTAAAGGCTCTTAAAAGGAACAATGATGAAGTTACCCATGCTTCCATTGATATGCTTTGTGCCCTGATGTGTGTAAGTACTTATGTTTAGTAGAATATTTGTGATCTAATTTAGAGGCAGTGATTCTTAAAATGAAGGGATTTACAAAATGTTGAACTGCACTGGATTCAATTGTGTTGTTTCATCTGGACAATCAATCCAATACATGATTTAAATAGCTTTCACCAATTTAATTTCCTCCATATGTAATTCATATTAAAATTAACAGATTTTCAAGTCAGTATGGATGGAATTTGGAGAGACTAGTTAGATCATCCTGATGTAATCTACAAAAGAGGGCAATTTTAAGAAAAAAGTATTTGCTTTTTTTCAGTTTAGCCAAGAGGGTTGCAACTTTACTTTGTCTTTATGGACACAGCTAGGAAGAAAAAAACTAAAGGAATTAGGGTTAAATTTCAGGAAGTTGCAGTTGTTTTTAAACTTGTGAGCTCACTGACATCTTGTGCTAGTTGTAATGGAAAGATTTTGAATTAAAATTGCTATGTAAGATGAATTGATGCCTGTATTATATCATTTCAATATTATATTTGTTTTATAAAATTATCAGAGATTTAATATATTTCCATTTTTATCATTTTTACATTATAATTCACACAATTGTAGCTTTATATTAATGACATATTTTTATCCATAGCCTATGCATGATGACTATGACTTGAGGCAAGAACAGTTAAACAAGGCATCACTTCTTTCTTCAAAAAAGTTCTTGGAAAACTTGTTGGAGAAATTTAATTCCCATGTGGTCAGTGTTTTATATGACTCAAATATTTAAAAATTATGTGTTTAAGAGATGCAGTGAAAGGTCTTCTTGATTTGATAGCTCAGAAATTTGATTTTTTTGTTTGTTTACTGCATCATAATTTTTAGAAGGTGCAAGATGCTGCACATTAATTTTATGGCTCTATTGTATTACAATTATGTCTGCAATTATATTTGAAAAATCAGGTTATAAGTAAATTATGTGGTGCCCATAAGCATCAGCAAATTTATAAAACTTCTTTGGGTAGCTCTTTGTGCTGTATAACTTTATATTTTGAATCTATTGTGTTTTTCCAAAAATAAGATCCACCCTGAAAAAAGCCTGTTCCGATCACCACGTTACAGCTTAGCGGGGGGAGACAAGAGAGAGAAAACCTCTTGATTCCTGTTCATGTCTTTTAACTTTTCGCTAAGTGTAAATGTGTCTATTTGTGTGTGTGTGTAGCGGAGCTTTTCCCAAGTCTTCTTGCTGTCTTGAAAATGCACATTGATCGCCATATCTTTCACTGGCTGGGTTGTGTGTGTATTTGCTGACAACCTTCAAATTGCACTCTTCTCCCTCGGAAAGAGCTCCGCTCCCCACCTCACAAACACATATGCATGTTTAAACTTACTGAAAAGTTAAAAACATCCACAGAAATCAAGAGGCTTTCTCTCTCTCTTCTTCCACCCCCAGCACTCTTACACTGGTTGCCATGTAAAGGAAATTGATGCCCCCTGTAGGCCCTCACAACTAGTAATAAGCTCTCTGTGCAAAAGAGAATGAAGATCCTCAGAATCTTGCCATGTGCCACAAATGCAGTTCTGAGGAATTGAAATGTACTGTTTCTGCCGTTCTGCAAGTTGGGAGGGTCAGCTTGCTTGGCGCACAAGCCTGGTTGGAGGGAGCGCTGCCTATGCCCCTCAAGCGCAGCCACCTTAAGATGGAGAGCACCATGCTCTGAAAGTAAAGCACGATCTCCTTTCCAGTGGAGCCAAACAGTCAAAAGAGGACCCGGGGGGAGGGATCTGCAAGCAGGGGGAGCGAGAGCGAAGGTGAGGAGATGCGTGCTCATCTGGTGGAAGGTGGGAAAGTTTTGCAGGAACTGCGTGCGACTCCGCCTTCTGCCTTCCTGGGCAGGCTCTACAGCTGAGGGGTGATGGAGCAAAGCACATGCATGCAACTCGCAGCATGATTTTTGCCCGTCTATTTCTGTGCACAGTGCTTCTGCTTGTTGGGCCGCTTCCCGAAGCCAGAAGCTCCATGGCCAGCCACTTTGTTTTCCCCTCTTTTTACTCATGGGAGACTCGCAGGAGGCTTGCATGGTTGTACTGGCAGAAGGTGGAGGCAGAGTATGGTGGAGGCAGAGGCGATCCCTATGCACCACCCACTCCATTCCACTGTCTCTCAGTTTGCCTGGGTCTGCACCAAACAAACACCAATAGAGGGCATTTGGAGGGGAGTATTTTCCTGCACGTTGACCTTTCCTCCATCCCAGCACAAACACACATCCGAAGCTTCAGCCTTGCAATTCTTGACTGTGAATATCAGCCAGATTTCCATCCTGGGTTTTCCCTTTGATGCTTGCTTGCTATCGGCTGCCATAATAATGGGAGGGGGGGGAGGCATTGGGATTTGGTAAGTATGCTGATGTGAGAAATGCCCATGTGAACTAAAAGGGAGGTTTGCTCTCAAGAATTACTGAGCTGCTGAATGGAGGTGTTTACACCCAGTCAAGGCCACCATTCTAGAACTCCAGATGGATGAAAACACCTGAAAATGTGCCCCACGTGACACTTTGTGGGTCGTGGATTGGACATTCAGCCTGGGTCCCTGGGGGGAGGGATTTGGGAAAACTTTCAATATGTAATTTTCACTCCTTTTGGCTCAGATTTTGCTTTGCTTTTGCTGCTATCATTTCAAACTCGGTAAAAGTGCCTTTTCTTTGTCTCAATGGAGTTGGGAGTTTTCTCTCTTGGGTTTTGAATGGAGGCAGGCCTGACAATGTGTCTGTGCTGGGCTCAGGACGATTAGCAGGAACCCCCCCTTTTTTTTTTCCTGTGCTGAGAGCAGTGCAGTCAGGAGGGCGATGAGCCCCATGAGGCCATCAGCAGCAGGTCCACCAGCTGCATAAGAGGTGGTGGGAGAGCTGATTCCAACATGCCATGCGGCCTTCTCCCTCATCGTAGCAGCAGCTTGACCAAGACCCGAGCTCCAAGCCAGGCAGAGCGCAAACTGGTCGCTGCCTGCTCCAGCACCACAAGGTGAGCTGTGGAAGAAAGGGGCCCTCAGTTGTGAGGTTGCCTGGTGTTATAGGCAGAGCTGGCAAGAGTGCACCATAAACATCTCCAGGCATCCAGAGAGACAGAATGAGAGGCACCTCCTGGCCCTCACTGACTCAGCTGATCTGTGGGCTTCAATTAAGGGGCCGAGCAGCCATGAGGGGACCACGCATTTTACCTCTTTCACTTCAAAAAAAAGACCTCCCTGAAAATTAGCCTGAGTGCTTATTTTGAAGCCTAAAAGAAAGTAAGACCTGGTCTTATTTGGAAGAAAACACGGTAAATTAAAATATAAGGTAGCATACAACAAATAAAAAACAGTTAGGATAAATCGTTTTTCTGATATTCCTACAAGAATTCAACTTCTTGGAAGTATTTACTTAATTTTATTGAATAACTGTATAAATAATCATAAACTGTTTTGGAGTGAGCCAGATTGAAGTGTCTCATAATAAATAATGTGTGACTCCAGGATTGGTTTTAGGGGTTCCCACCTCATCAATTCTGAAAGATATCAAATATACTTCTGCTAAAAAGGTGTTTTCTAATTAATATCTGTTAATATGGCCATTATGTGACAAGATAAACGTTCCTATTGTTATTTTCTGAGCATACCAACAGTGTGTGTTTATCATTAGAAATCTGCCTATATGAAAAGCTTACTTCTCTGTTTTAAAAATTCTGAAGTGTAATTGAAACCAAATATCTAATGAGATATCACCTAGTACTGTAGTTGTGAAATAGAAGTAGTGTATAGTTGTTGAAAGCAAACAAGTGACTGCAATCACTGCAGATTATTTTGTGAGTATTTTGTGAATCATAATATCTTATGGGCTTGAATGTTAACCCTTTTTGAAGATAAATTATGTTCAGCAAGGACAATGAGTTGTGCATACAAACTGAACATGATTTAATAGTATAAATTCTTTTACAATTTTAATAAGAAGTTTATTTATTCTTTTTAATGATCTGGGCTGCCTCTTTGGAATGTGTTTTTTGCAGTTATATATGCATGCAGCATATGCCTGCAGAAATACTTCCTTTTTATTGGAAAGAGAGAAATTTCCAGAATCAGAAGTGATAGATAGGTTTTATTCTGTTCCTTTGGAGTTAAAGTGATAAAGCTCATTTTCCTTTGAATTAAAAAGAATAGTTCATGTGTATTTGATTTTTTTTCTGTGAAATCTTTTAAAATGAATATATTTTTCATTTCTAGGAATATGGAACAGGTGCCCTAGTTATTAGTTCGCTTCTGGACTTCCTTACTTTTGCACTTTGTGCTCCTTATAGTGAAACAACAGAAGGGCAGCAGTTTGATATGTTATTAGAGATGGTTGCATCCAATGGAAGAACCCTCTTCAAGCTCTTTCAGGTTAATATGGTGTTAAGAAACATTTCAAAAATTATTTACTTTTGTTCCCATTGTTAATTGTTCGCTGACCAGAATCACCTGGTGAAATGGACAACCTTATAAATTAAATAATAAATGTTCCAGAATGAATATTATAAAGAGGAAAATTATATTGTAAATGGAATGTATAACTTGCATACATTTGCATTAGATTTTTCAAGAACATTCTAAATTAAATAGGAGCTGATTTGCTATAGAATATGAAGGCTCTCAATTGCAATCCTATAAAAATGTTTATCACTTAATGAGAGTCAATCACACCCCCACACCCCAGTTTTAGACTTACCAATTCACTATATTTCTGCTATATTGCTTTCTTATGCATTATTTTCACAGCACCCTTCCATGGCCATTGTGAAAGGAGCTGGACTGGTTATGAAGGCAATAATAGAAGTAAGGCTTATTTTAAATAAGGTACATTTGAGCAGTAAACAATCCGTATAAAATAAACATATGAAGAAATATGGTGATTAATTTTTCATTTAACTTAATTTACTTTTCATTCAGCTAAAAGCAGTTGTTTAGAATGAACTGTGTTAGTGAAAATATTTGACTCTTCAGCACAATTTTTGTTCTAAAGTTATTCTGCCTTACAAGTAAGGTACAGCTAGTTCTCGACTTATGATTATAATTGAATCCACATTTACAGTTGTAAGTCAATATGGTCATTAATCAGGTTGTGTGACCACACCCAATTTTACAACCTTTTTTGTGGCAATTCTAAAGTGACTACATCAGTCATAAAACAATACAGTAATTAAGTGAGTGAATCCATTGTTTGCTATGCATCATTTTTGTCAGAAACTGAAGAAAATGATGCAACTGCAGAACGCTGCAAATGGGCTTAAGTGCAGGTCAGTTGCTTACCCCCCAAAATGGAGTAATAAGACTGAGGGGGCGCAGCCATCAGAATTTCAAATCTGGGTTCTAAATATCTTTTTTAGATCCATTGTAATTTTAAGGACTACCTGCAGAAACAGGATTAGGTTTGGTTTTCTTCCTTTGATTTTGCAAAATTAATCTATCCATAACCCATGTCAAAGTTCTAGGTTATGTTGTTCTGGTAATTATTTGACAGTTTCAAGAAGTAAATCCTCTTATGAAGAAATGGTGTGAGAAGTTCTGGACATGGCAATGAGAATTAAATTCTGGGGTGGAGCATATGTACTTCAGAATTATTTCTGGAAATAATCAAATTGCCCAAGAAATGTCATGAACTGGGAGACGAATTGGCATGGTGCAGAGGAAAAATAACAATTTAGAATTTTTTGGAATATTCTCTTCCATGATAAATATAATTCTTTATATTGCTATTTTTTCTTACAAGGGAAGTTTTTGACTGCAGGTGAATTGCAGCTGTTAAAATCTTAATAGAATCAATTAGGCATTGCAAAAAATATTGCCTTTTATGGTCTTAATGTATTCCAGGAAATTATTATTTTGAATTATTTTGTGAAATTCTTAATAAGAAAGTGTTTCTTTTTCCAAGACTACTTTTGTATTTTTAAGGATGAAATAATTATACGTTACATTCAGAGTTGCTTCAGATGTTTCTTGTCATAGCAGAAATAAAAGCAGAAATATTGATGAGAAATTAGTTTTATGTTTTAGCATTAACAGTGTTAATGTGCAGGTAGTTACTTCTAGTTCCAAAAACTGCAAACAATTAACAACTTAATTGTTTTTTTAAATTTTATTCCATTTTTCCCAAAGGAGGGAGATAAAGAAATAGCAACTAAAATGCAAGAACTTGCTCTCAGTGAAGGTGCCTTACCTCGCCATTTGCATACCGCAATGTTTACTATAAGCACAGATCAAAGGATGCGTACCAATAGGTAAGTCCAGACTTAAATTACTTGTTTAAATGCTCTAAGACGGGGGTTCCCAACTGGGGGTGCTCACACGCCTAAGAATGCGAGATGATATTCTAGGGAGTGCGAAAACAGGGTTAGCAGCTTTAAAATTATAGTGTATATGTATAATTATATGCATATAATTATTTTTAAGGGGTGCGAGAATATATCAAAAGTGTTCTAGGGGTGCAGGGTATAGAAAAGGTTGGGAACCCCTGCTCTAAGGCAGTGATCTTTGTCTTCCATACTAAAATTGATGGCTGCAGAAGAACTATATGCTGAAAGAATATACACTCATTACATTTCTATCTCTTCCCAGTTGTTTGATTTATACCATACCTTTATTTATAAAACTCAAGGCAGCATCTATAATGCTTCCTATTTTCTCCACAGTAACAGCCTTTTATGTAGCTTGGATTGAACAAGAGCAATATCACCCAGCCAGTTTCTGACTCTGAGGGCGGACTAGTATTTATATTCTCCCAGTTTTAGCACTTTAATCATTACATTAAATGATCACAATTATTTCTACTACAGTATTGAATATAGTCCTCGACTTGCAAACACAATTGAGCCAAAAATTTCTGCTGTTAAGCAAGATATTTATTAAGTGAGTTTTGCCTCATTTTATGATATTTCTTGCCATAAGTGAATCACTACATTAAGTTAATAATACGGTGGTTAAGTGAATTTGGCTTCCCCATTGATTTTGCTTGTAAGAATGTTGCAACAGATGATCACATGATCTTGTCTTAAATACATGCCAGTTGCCAAGTGTCCGAATTTTGATCATGTGATCATGGGAGTCCTGCAATAATTATAAGTATGAAAAATGGCCACAGGTCACTTTTTCAGCATCATTATAAGTTCTAAAGATCACAGAATGAATGGTTGTAAATTGAAGATATCCTATACTGTCTGGACTGTTTTTCAGTTGGTGCTTGTCTTTGTAGTCGAAATGACCACAGTGATCTATCTATCTCCCTTTCTCATTGGCTTGGGGTTGTTCTTCCCTTACATTGATATCATTATCAGCAATGTTATCTTCTTATTAAACTAAATAATTTCTACTACTGCAATTTAACTTAATTACAGAGTTCACAGAAGCATTCTTTTAAGCTGGGGACCAAATCATCCTGCCAAACACCTGTCCTACTTTTACTTCTAGTAAAACACCTAGATACATAATTTTGGAAGTTGATAGATTGAAAACTGCTGTAATGTGTAGTAGGTACTAAGTTGCCTTTTAACATTGGGTTTTTAAAGCTACAATGTTTATTAAATCACAAGACTTTAGAATGAGGTAGATTAGACAGCAGTTTTAATTTGGAATATAAATTGAAGATTCTGAATAGTTGCTGAGCAATAGCACTGTTGGAAGACTGTTGTCTTTGAACTTCATTTTTTATCTAATAAATTGTTTTTTCCACTCTAATTCTTAGGCAGCTGAGTAGACATCTAGTGGGTCTTTGGACAGCTGAAAATACAACTGCTTTGAACTTACTTAAGCGTATCTTGGTAAGTGAAAATGTGTCTTGGGAAGGCTTATTTATGAGACTTCAGCCGTTTTTCAGCAATAGACATTTTAAATACCTTTATGAAAAGTATTCTAGTAAAAAGTTTTGTTACATATTTTTAGATTAGTAAATGTTAGCCAAGGCTAGAAGATCTTTTAGGTATACACGAACACTTCCGCAGTACTATAACTGTAGATTTTCAAATAGCAAGTCATTGCATTAACAGAAGCTATTATATGAGTTTTCCATGTTTTAGCAAAAGCATGTTAGACAGAGCTGGAAATAGTTTTTGGTATGAAAGATGGCTCTGAACTGTATTGTGAATATGGAATTAGCAGCAGAGCTTTTCCCCCTCACTCAATTATAGTAAGATCTATCATGTTTAAAGCATTTTAGAATTTATTTCTCAAAGTGTCCTTTGCCCCCAGTGTTCCAATCTTTTAAACTTTGAAAATTCTAATAGGTGGGATTTTAAAAGAAAACACTAGCCTAACTAAGGCATAGATAGGCATAACTAAGCCCCATATAGGTTTTTTATTCTTCACTGTTTCTAGTAGCTGTATTGATAATGTTAAAATATTTTTAGAGAATGTAAGATATACACATGAAAATTGCTACCTATGGACTAATATTTAATGATAGTCAATACTCTGTGATGTATGGAAAATGAAATAACTTAATAAAAAGGCACTAAAACATCTGATTTAAAAATAACAGTTGAATAAAGATTTATGTATGTCAAATAGTAATTGATGCTTAAATTTGTAGAAAATTATAACAAATCTTATTAAATTAATTATAAGTTTTCATAAGTAATGCAATTGCATTTGATGCTTTTTGTTCATCATTTGTATGTGTGTGGCTTTAGCCATCAGGTTTACTTGCTTACTTGGACAATAATGACCCTGTTCCAGAAAAGGACTGGGATCGGATGCATATTAGGGATAACTTAAAAATTGCAAATGTAAGTATGAAATTTTCCTCTTGAATTGTTTTACTGTACATCTGATTTAAAATATAGATCATGGCTTTAGAGAAGGTAAAAATAACTCAGCTCAATTTTCATTATTTCTGTGGATAATTGATTTATTTAAATTAATTTTGGTGATTGATGAACTTTCCTCTATAGGATCAGTATGGGAAGTTTAATAAATTGCCAGAATGGCAACGACTTGCAGGAAAAGCTGCTAAAGGGGTTGAAAAATTTGCTAAAGAGAAGGTGGATTTGGTTTTGATGCACTGGCGAGACAAAATGGGAATAGCGCAAAAAGAGGTATAATACTATTTTTTGTGTTCATATTTAATGTTAATATGATTTTTTTCCATTTCAGTTTGTCTAGATATGTTTGGTTGTGTTGATTTTATAGGTGACTATATTATCAGTATATCCTCATCTACAGAAAAATTGAAGATATTTTCTTGTATTAAAAGTGATACCTAATCAAGCCTTTTTTTTTCTTCTTCAAACTGGGGAATTGCTATTTAAGATAACTGCTGTTTATAAAGGTGAAATATAAGTTTAAGGCAACACCTGTATAATTTGAGTAGTTAATATATTAATATCTCTTTATGACAAATTCTCAATTTGTCTAATTGGCTTTCCTTCCATCCTTCTGCTTACTTATGTATTTATGTACCTTATGTATTTATGCATATAATTGTTTATGGCTTTTTACATTACATGGTTGTGATCTGATTTACAGTGTGATTTATATTTTGGCTGAATCGTCTGTAAGTAAACCATAGTTTTATTCTGAAGAGGGGATTGTGCAAGATGGTAATCCAAAAACAAACCAACTTTAATATGGATTAGTGTGCTAAATATATGACATTTGATGTTGACATAATAGAATAGATAGAAACATTGTAAGTAGCCTTTTTATCCATTCGGTTCAGAGTACCATACATAGCAATTTATTAAATTATGAGTATGACTAACATATTATGTAATTTCAGTTGTAACTACACCTAAAGTTCTAGGCTGTTTTTTGTGGAATAAGTGAAGAAAAATGAGGAGCCATTTTAATTCATACATTTGCTATATATCCAGTTCATTAAATGACATTACATTTTCCAGCACTAATTTTTTCTATTACTTTGGCCCATGAACGTTCCCTCCCACCAGAAATGTGATTAGTGGAAATTAGAGGTGTGATCTAAGGTTCTCAGGCCATAGCGCTATTATGTACAAATACCTTATTTGTAGGAGGTTGTTCTAAATATTAAAACCTTTGAGAGGCATTTTTGTTAAATATAAATTTTGTTTTTCTTTTATTTCCCAAATACAACTAGGATAGAAACAATATGGTGAGTCTTTATTCCTTTCTGCAAACTGCCTTGAATTAGCTTAGTGTATAGCAACTTGTCTGCCAATATAAAATTGATGAAAACTATTGCTTGGTTAAGATTGGCTTATTATTGATGTTTCAGCTCTATAAAAACATAGAAGTCTTTGTTTGCTAACATATCTTATATCTTGGTTATGCTTCTCCAAATTGATTGCCTTATATTTCCAGTTATTTTCATAAACATTGTAAAGAAGTTGCTTTCTCACACATCATGTAACAATATAGTCAAGTGGTTTTATACCATACTTTTGCAGTGAATTATTCAGATTCCATAACAATGAAAAGGAAGCTACAGGTAGTTCTTGACTTATGACTACAACTGGGACCAGAGTTTCCTTTGTAAGTTGATGCAACCATAAAGCAAATCATCTCATGACCAGACTCAATTTGACAACCGTTTTTACTTTGGCCATTAAGCAAATAACTGCAGTTGTTAAGTGAAGCATGGGTTCATTAAGTGAATCAAGCAGTTGTAAATTAATCTGGTTTCCTCAATTGATGTTGCTTCTCAAAAGGTAGTTGGGAAGGTTACAGATTGTGATCACATGACAGCCAGATATGACAACCAGTGTTAATGGAATTTGGTTTCCAAGCATCTGAATTGTGATTACATGACTCTGGAGTGTGACAACTGTAACTTTAAGACATCACCTTTAGGTTGAGGTTGGTTTAAACTATCATTAAACAAACAGGTCGTAAATCAAGGCTATCTCTAGTACAAAGCAGAAACGTTTGAGGCCATATTTACCTCATTTCTTAATTTTTATAAAATTGATCCATATTGATATGATGGCCTATCCTGCCTCACTGCTTAAGATGGGGAAAAAGGTATTTACGATTTTGAAGAAAGCTGCTACTTTTCATAAAAGGAAAGCTTCGTATTTCCATGAAACGCATGAACTCATTTCACTGTATGTTCAGTTACTTTCTGGACATAATTTGATTGACTTTATTTTGTAGAACCTCAATCAGAAGCCAGTAATACTGAGGAAACGAAGGCAAAGGATAAAAATTCAAGCCAACTGGGATCTCTTTTATTACCGGTAATCAATTCAGAAAGAAATGGTGTGCCTCTTTATTACTTTTAAAAATTATTATTTATAATCTGTTTCTTACGCTGTTTGTATAGATTTCTCCAAGATCACGCTAGATCCAATTTGATCTGGAATTTCAAAACAAGGGAAGAATTAAGAGATTCCTTAGAGACTGAAATGCGGGCATTTCAGATTGACAGAGAACTTGGCAGTACCAATGTCATTTCCTGGAATCACCATGAATTTGAAGTATGTCTTCATCTGATATTTATCCCATGAAATTAGAAGCTTAGTTTATTTTGAATCTAAATATCTTTTCATCTGGGTCTGTAGTGCCATTGTCAGATCCGTAAAAGTGATACTGCTATTCAGTTGGGAGAAGGGGGGGTCATAAATTCAATTCATTACTATTGCCTGTGACAACTACTATTTTATAATTTGTATCCTGGTGCCGGAGTGCCCTGTGATTTTCTCACCTCTTGGGGAATGTGGTAGGCAGGAGGGCCATGTGGGTTGTTTCATTTTGAAAGCCAGCGGAGATGGCCATGGGAATGCCTGCTTATCTCTTTCTCAAAGCAGCCAGTACAATAACATCTTCACATCTATGGATTGGCTGAATCCGCATCTGGCTAAAGGGCGGGGTCTCTACTGCTTTAATTCTACTTGTCTTGCCTAAGGGTATTCAGACATTGCTTTGAATGTATTGCTGTCACTTCTGCTTAATAAAAGGTTCCTTTTGAAATACTTCATTTCAAAAGTCTTCACTTTCTTAAATTAGGAGGAGAGACAATCCTTACAGCCTTTTCTAAACTATTAGTACATACAATTCTGATAAAAATTATTTACAAAGATACAAATCAGAGCCCTATCTATTTAAAAAAATCCTATTGGAATTATAATCATTGGGAGTATTATAAAAGCAAGAAAATTTAGCCTATCTAGTTAAGCCCAATATGCTTAACTAGATAGTCCTGGATATCTATGGAATTGTCAAGTGGCTTCTGCTGATACACTATGATTATGATTCAGATTATTTCCATCCTAAGGGATGTCATCTACAGAGTCCAAAGAGTTAAGTTTCTCTGTTGCTTCCTCACTTATTGGAAATAGTTTGCCCCTTGAGATCAAAGTAGATCTCCTGGTATAGATTAAAGAAAGTCATGGAAACTGGACTTAAAAAAAAAACATAGGGCAATATCTGAGATAAATTAGAACTCTCACCTTTACCTATGGTTGACTTTTTTTTTTTGCTTTGCCTTTTGGCCTTGAACTTTTTAGTAATTTTTTGTTATTTCTTTTTTTATTATTTTACTTTATTATACTATTGTATTTTGACCTTTTTAACTGTAGAAGTGAATGTAAGTTGTTCAGAGTTATCTTCAACTAGAAAAATATGTTAGCTCCAGCAAATAAACAAAATAAATTTTGCTCAAGTTCCTGTGATGTCATTTCTAGAATAAGATTTATTAATCCTAATGGGTAATTGAGATTGTTATTCAATTACTGATTGCATTATGGTATCACATAAAAATAATAGTTGTAAACAAAAAAAATCATTTCTTCAGATATGTACAATTCCCAATAATAAGCAAATATTTCTCTGTCTTCTACACATGATCTTTCTTACAAACAATCTCAATTTTGTACAAAAAAATTCTGAGATTTTATTATATTAATTTCATTTCTCACACATAGACATTATATTAGAACCTTCTCTACTTTCTCTTTGTAAAAGGTGAAATATGAATGCCTGTCAGAAGAAATTAAAATAGGGGATTATTATTTGAGGTTGCTTTTAGAAGAAGATGAGAGTGAGGAAAGTGAAGCAATAAAAAAATCGTAAGTTGATATTATCTTAACATTAAAAGTTACATTTTAGATGTAAAGACTTAAGTCTTAAACCATTCTTTATCCTTTTTCTTGACAGGTCTGAATTTTTCAATGAGTTGTATCATCGTTTCCTGCTCACTCCTAAAATAAATATGAAATGTCTCTGCTTACAAGCCCTGGCTATTGTATATGGAAGATGCTATGAAGAGATAGGTCCATTTGGTGATACTAGATACATTGTAGGGATGTTGGAAAGAGTAAGCATTTCCTAATTATTGCACAGTTTTGGAAAGCAGGTAGTAAATGTAATTTATCAATGCCTCCCTCCAAATTTGGCTAGCAAGCAGCTAAGATTTGTCTTTGAATATTTTTCATGAGAATATAAATTGATATTTTCTGAATTTCTTTAGCATAGACATTACTAGAACATGTTTTTATAGTATCTGTTCCTGTGTTTCAAAGGGATTAAAATATGTTAGCTAATCATGAATTGTAGACAATAAAGCCAGGTCGAAAGATACATTTTGTAGATTTTGCCATAATCATAATAACATTGTTCTGAATCCCTTATTTGGATTGGTAAGATTTATGTATTGTGGGATTTACCAAAGAAGTGTCACTACCCCAGAACATTCATTTTATCTTCTTTTAATATAAATTTTATTAAATATACAAAAAAGAAAAGACATTTAAAAATAATAGTGAACGTGGTGCATACATCCTGACACACATAATTGTTTTACATCATTAATTAATAAGTATAAGAATAATACAAATTTACATATATACATAAACTTTGGTCATTTTTGATAATCTTGTTCTTTCCTTTTTTCCAAGCAGTGGAAAAACTTCTCCCAAATTTTATAATAATCAGATTCGACCTTATCTTTTAATTCTTGGGTTACTTTGTCCATTTTGGCGCAGTTATTTCCATCTCATCCGGGGTTTCGTTACATTTCCAATTTTGAGCATAAATTAACCTTGCAGCTGTGGTGACATGGATTATTAAATATATTACATCTTTATTATATTTTCCCACATTAATTCCCAGTAGAAAGATTTCAGGTCTGTATTTATTTTAATTTCACACATCTATCTATTTCTGAATTTTTTGCCAATAATTTTGGGCTTTCTTACAACTCCACCATAAGTGATAGTATGTTCCGATTTCCTTATTACACTTCCAACATTTGGGGGATAACTTAGGGTACATTTTTGCCAATTTTGATGGTGGGATATGCCATCGGTAAACCATTTTATAGAAGCTTTCTTTAAACGGTACCGCCAAGGTTATTTTTTTATTTCTATTCCATAAGGTTTGCCAATCATCCAAATTTATAGTATGCCCAACATCTTTCATCCAGGCCAGCATTGTTTCTTTTACCTTTTCTTCTTCTAATTTACATTCTAATAACACTGTATAGATTTTTTTTAATCAATTTCTCATCTGTTCCCAATAATATTTCGTCGAATTCTGTTTTCTGTCTACTAATTCCCCATTCTTTCATATCTTTTCCATAGCTCGATTGTAATTGTAAGTAAGCCCACCATTCTATCTCTAATCCCTGGTCTTTCAGCTCTTGCCTCGTTCTTAGTTCTCCTTTCTCATTTAAGATGTCCTCATATGTAATAACTTCCCCTTGGCAAAGTAGATGTATATCAACACTTCTAATGTGGATAGCCAAATTGGTACTTCAACATAAATTTGTCGTTTGGTTTCATTCCATGCATTTAACAAGATCTGTCTAATTTTGTGCCTCTGGAAACATCCATGAACCTGTTGTTTATCCTGCCAAAGGAAAGCATGCCACCCTGCCTGTAGATTATATCCTTCTAGAGTTAACATTTTTTTATTCTTAACATTTATCCAATCTTTAACCCAAGTCAGAGTTGCCACTCTATAATACAATTCCCAATCAGATAGGCCAAATCCTCCCCTTTCCATCACATCTTGCAACAATTTTAATTTGATTCTGGATTTTTTCTTTTGCCATATAAATTTCAATACTAATTTGTCCAAATCGTCCAAAAAAATTTTTTTTCCAATTTTAGGGGGGCATTTTGAAAGTGAAACAATAATTTCGGTAGTATATTCATTTTTATAGATGCAATTCTACCCATAAAAGATAATCTTAAATTCTCCCATTTTCTCAAATCTTCCGTTATTCATTTAATTAATGGTGTATAATTATCCTTAAGTGTTGCGCATCTTTCCGAAATCGTAATCCCCAAATATTTAACTTTATTTGTTAATTGGATGCCCATTATCTTAGTTAAAATTTCTTTTTGTTTGTCATATTTTTTGTAAGTATTTTAGTTTTTTCCCTATTAATTTTTAGCCCTGCAACTTCTCCAAATTTTTCTAATTGTTCTATAAATTTTGGTCCTGAATTTTGTGGATCTTCTAAAATAAAAACCAAATCAGTGAAAGCTTGTAATTTAAACTCTTTCTTTTTTATTTTAATCCCTTTATTTCCATTTCTTTCCTGATTATTCTCCTTAGTACTTCTAGGGTCAAAATAAACAAAAGTGGCGATAATGGGTATCCTTGTCTCATTCCTTTTTTGGATTTCAAATTTATCTGTTGTTTGGCCATTCATCAATATCCTAGCTTCCTGTTTATTGTATATTGCCAAAGTCACATTTAAGAATTTTTTTCCAAAACCCATATATTTAATTTGTTGCAAAATGAAATTCCATTTTACATTATCAAATGCCTTCTTGGCATCTAAAAACAATAATTCCACCTGCTCGCCACTATTCTCATAATACTCTATAACATCTAAAATTGTCCTTATATTATTCTTAAGATGTCTATATGGGAGAAACCCATTTTGGTCCATATGAATAATTTTTTTGAGTCTATCAGCTATTATAGTTATGAAAATTTTATAATCCACATTTAAGAGAGATATCGGTCTATAATTTCCTATAATTGTCTGATCATTTTTTTTTCTTTAGGGATAATTGTGATTGTTGCTTCTTTCCAAGATTGTGGGATTTTTGCTTCATGTAGGACCTCATTAAATAATTTGAGCAATCTGTTAGTTCAGCAGATAGCCCATCTGGTCCTGGGGCCTTACTATTTTTTGCTTATTTATTGCCTAAATCACTTCTTCCAATCTTATTTTTTCATTCAACATACTGTTTTCTTCCGAAATTCTCGGAAATTCTGCTTTCCTTAGACATTTTATCACCTTTTCTTCCATTAAATCATCTTCTTCCTTTTATAAGTTCTCATAAAATTTCTGAGTTATATTCCCTTTCTCCTCTTCTTGGTAGCATATCTTCCCTTGTTTATTTCGTAATTTGGTGATCCATCTCTTTCTATTTGTTTTTTCATCTTATAGGCTAGCCATCTTCCTGGCTTATTAGCATTCTCAAATGTATTTTGTTTTGTCATTTTCAATTTTTGAGCTAACTCTTCTTTCTCCAACAGGTTTATTTTATGTTTTGTTAAGTACATTTGTAATTTTATTTCCTTTTTTTTTTTGTTTTCTTTGTAATTTCATCTCCAAATTTCTATATTCTGTTTCTAATATTCTTAGTTTTGCTTCTTATCTTTATTGTTTTTGACCATATAATTTATTGTCACCCCTCTCATAAATGCCTTCGCTGTATCCCAAGAGTTTTATAGGGATGTATCCTCTTCTTTGTTTTCTTTATAAAGAAGAGCTTCATTTCGTTTTCCATTTTAAATTTAAAATCTTCCTCTTTTAAAATTGCTCTTTGCAATCTCCATCTTGAGGGTTTGGTTCGACCTTTCCAGCTAAGTTTAATATAACTATGATCTGACCACAGGTTTGTTTCAATTTCAATATCAATTATTTCTGAGATGAGTTTCTTGGGCATCCATACCATATTTAGTCTCGACCAGGACTGATGTCGGTTTGAATAGAAGATAAATTGCTTTTTATCTGGGTGGTGGTCTCTCCATGCATCATAAATCTTAACTTCCCTTGCCAAATCATGGAAAATTTTTGGTAATGTTTTTTTCTTTTTTATTCTCCTGTTGTCATCCTTATAATCCAGTGTTTTATCTATGAATGCATTAAAATCACCTAACAGACAATTTTTTTCAGATTGCATATCCTTAATTTTATTATAGTTTTTGGAAAAAACTTTCTTGTGGACCGTTTGGAGCATAAATTCCTACCAGAAGGATCTTCCTATTTTCTAATTCTATCTCCACCATCAATATTCTACCTTCCTTGTCTCTAAAAATTTCTTTAGCCAAAATCCAGTCTTTTATGTATAACACCACATCCCTTTTCTTTTGTTCATCTAATGACGAGAAAAGTTTCCCTAATTTTTTATTATCTAACAGATATTTCTGTTTTTCTTTTATATGTGTACTTCCTGTAGGGCTGTTATATCCGCATTCAAGTTTTGTAGATTATGATTTTTTTTTTCCTTTTCACCAGACAGTTTATGCTATTAATATTAATCGATACCAGTTCACATCTCTCTCTTATCTTATCTGTTTCTTTGCCTAGTGCTTCTTCTTGTTCTAATTTCCTTAGGTTCTGTATCCATTCTTTCATATTCCTCCATTTTTCCTCATCTTCCATATCTTCTATCCTTATTACTTAGTGAGCTTCCTTCCGTACTTGTAGCTTCTATTCCTCTTTCTTCTCTCGTATCTTTTTCTTCAACCGCTTCTTCTGCTTCTACTTCTTCTTCATTGACAAATTGCTGATCATAAAATTCTTCCGCTCTGTCAAGTATGTCTAATCAATATCTTTTCTCCTGCCAATTGACCATAATTCCCTCCGGTGTCAACCATCTAAAGCTAACATTGTATTTTATAAGTTTCGTTGTCAAGAAGTGATAGGGTCTTAAGTCTCTTATTTTCATCTATAATTTGTATCTTTTAATTCAGTCCTTACCGATTCCATCTCATTTTTCAGATCTTCATGGTTTTTCAACAAAATTTCTTGCATACACAACACTAGGCCTTATAGATCTTTTATAGAGTTTTGGCAGCATTTCATCAATAGATGGAGGGACTTGCCGCTGTTACTGTTGTCACTGTTTGTGTGGGTATTTTTTTTCTGGTTCCTATCTTAAAGAGTTTTGTATTACTAGTTATTTTAAATAGCTTTACTACAATGTTATTTTTCAACCACCTCTCCCAATTCTTTTCTTCCCTTTCAGAACCCTCCACTTCTATAGGTCCTTATTCCTTGACACAAAGATACATTTTGTAGATTTTGCCATAATCATAATAACATTGTTCTGAATCCCTTATTTGGATTAGTAAAATTTATGTATTGTGGGATTTACCAAAGAAGTGTCACTAGACTAAATTAATTACTCCAGAACATTCATTTCACCTTAAACAGTCATGCACAGAGTTAATTGATTCCTTGCAGACAATTGTGTTGTAAGAAATTCTAAACATAGTCAATTTACCTATACTGCATCCTCCTCCAAATAAACAAACAAATGGGAAGAAAAGCAGCTGAAAAATCCTTCCCATGACCATCTGCTACAAAAACATGGCAGCATAAACACAACTCCCATATATTGCCTGGAATGGCTAAGCCATTCTGTTGACTGACTGCCAGAAGAATGAGAAGCTGGCTGGTCAGTGGTCATACTGCAAAACTTTGCCCATGCTCTCTAGGCATAAGAATTCATGGGATACTAGATATGTATTGGAGGAAATAAGCAGAGCTATGTGTTTCCCAGGGAATAATATTTGATTTAACTACTGTGATATTGTGATTTCTTTAACCATTGCTTTGATTGGGTTGATGGCTTGTCTTATTGTGATTGTTGTGGAAACAAAGCTACTATTTCCAAAAGTCATAGTATTTTTATTATTTTCAGTCTTTGGAGATTGCAAGATAATCATATTTAAGTATGTTACTAATGATGCATTAAAGGACACTGGAATAGCATTTAATCACACATTTTTCATGCTTTTTCTGTTAAAAAACAAGGCTTATATTTTTTTATAGTGCATTGACAGACTGGAACGGGATCGGCTGATAATATTCCTTAACAAACTGATTCTTAACAAGGTGAGCAAGAATTCAAACAACTTGCATTGAAAGTGCTAGCCATGTACACATCTGTCTATAAACAACTCAAGCTTTTTATTATTTTATAAATATAAAATAATGAAAAACATATGTTAGAATAGAATAACAGAGTTGGAAGGGATCTTAGAGGTCTTCAAGTCCAAACCCCTGCTTAGGCAGGAAACCCTATACCATTTCAGGCAAATGGTTATCCAATCTTTTCTTTAAAACTTCCAGTGTTGGAGCATTTACAACTTCTGGAGGCAAGTTGTTCCACTGATTAATTGTTCTAACTGTCAGAAATTTTTCCTTAATTCAAGGTTTCTTCCAACCATTGCTTCTTGTCCTACCCTCAGGTGCTTTGGAGAATAGCTTGACTCCCTCTTCTTTGTGGCAGCCCCTGAGATATTGGAACACTGCTATCATGTCACCCTAGTCATTCTTTGTTCCAGCAACCGTTCATCATATGTTTTAGCCTCCAGTCCCCTAATCATCTTTATTGCTCTTCTCTGCACTTTTTCTAGAGTCTCAACATCTTTTTTACAATATGGTGACCAAAACTGGATGCAGTATTCCAAGTGTGGCCTTAACCAAGGCATTATAAACTGGTATTAATGCTTCATGTGATCTTGATACTATCCCTCTGACTATACAGCCTAGAACTGGGTTGACTTTTTTGGCAGCTGCAGCATACTGCTAGCTTATATTTAAATGATTGTTCACTAGGACTCCAAGATCCCTCTCACTGTTACTACTACTGAGCAAGGTACCACATATACTGTACCTGTGCATTTTGTTTTTCTTGCCTAAATATAGAACCTTACTTTTTCACCATTGAATTTCATTTTGTAAAGATAGCACCCAATGTTTAAGTCTTGTCAAGATCCTTCTGTATCTTAAACCTATCTTCTGGAATGTTGGCTGTTTCTGCTAGCTTGGTGTCATCTGCAAATTTGATGAGTTCCCTATCTATCCCCTTGTCCAAATCATTGATGAAGATGTTGAAGAGTATTAGGACTAAAACAAAGCTTGGGGTATTCCACTGCATACTTTCCCCCATGTAAATGCAGTTCCATTGAGGACTACACGTTGAATATGATCGGTCAGCCAGTTATAAATCCATCTAGTGGTAATGCTATTTAATCTACATTTTTCTATTTTATCAAGTAGTAGGTTATGGTCTACTTTATCAAATGCCTTACCGAAGTCCAAGCAAATTATATTGACAGTATTCCTCTGGTCCACTAATTTTGTCACTTTGTCACTTTGCAATAAGATTGGTCTGACACGATCGTTTTTTACAAACCTATGTTGGGTTTTGGTTATTACTTTGTTTGCTTCTAGGTGTTCGCTGTTTCATTGCTTTTCCAGTATCTTCCCGGGTATTGATATTAGGCTGATTGGTCTGTAGTTTCCTAGATCTATTTTTTTCCCTTTTTTGAAGATGGGAACTACATCAGCTCTTTTCCAATCCTCTGGCAGTTCTCCAGTGCTCCAGGATCTTTGAAAGATATAGTTCAGTGGTTCTGAGATCTCATATGCCAGTTCCTTCAATACCTTGGGGTGTAATCAATCTGGTCCTGGTGATTTGAACTCGTCTAGGGTGGACAGATGCTCACTTACTATTTTCTTCCCTATTTTAACTTGTGTTTCTAATCGGTTTTTTTGGGGTGCTGGGTTGTTGGACTATTTTTCCCTTTGTGTAAAGACAGGTGCAAAAATGAGTTGAGTAGTTCTGCTTTCTCACGGTTGCTTGTCACCTTCTTGTGATTTTCTCCCAGGAATGAACCAGTTGTTTCTTTGTTTTCTTGCTTTTAACATGTTGGAAGAAGCTTTTTTATTATTATTTTGTTGCAAGCCTTTGTTCATTATGAGTGTTAGCTTTCCTCACTTCATCTTTGCAGGCTCAGGCTATTTGCTGATATTCTGCTTTAGTTATGTGTGCCTCTTTACACTTTTTATACTTGTTCTTTTTGTCTTTCAATTTATCAGAGATTTCTTTACACAGCCATGCTGGTTTCTTTTGTTATTTTTCTTCTTCATTGGTATTGTGCTAGATTGGGCTTTTATAATCTCATTTTTCAAAATTTCCCAAGCTTCTTGTGTTGTTTTCCCCTTGAGGATTTTCATCCATGGAATCCTTCCCAAGCTCTCTTTAAGTTTATTGAAATTAGATCTCTTAAAGTCCAAGACTCTAGTTTGACTTTGTTCTATTGCTTGTACTTGCATAATATTGAATTCCAATATCGCATGATCACTCCCCCCCACCCCAAGGTTCCTGTAGCTTCATCACCTTCTATCATTTCATCTCAGTTAGTGAGAATTAAGTCCAATATGGCTGATTCCCTTGTTCCCTTCTCTACTTTTTGGGAAACAAAGTTGTTTGCTAGTTTTGACTAGAACCTGTTTGATCTTCCACTTGGTCCAGTTGATGTCAGGGTAGTTAAAATCCCCCATTACTATTGTGATGTGCTTCCTATATACCTTAATTGACTAGCAAAATGTTCGTCTATTTTCTCTGATTTGGTGGCCTATAGTATACACCTATGGCAGTATCATTTCCCCTCTTTTATATTGATCCAAATGCATTCAAGGCGGTTTTGTTGTGCTCTATTTCTGTAGAGATGCAGTTATTTCTTATATATAGGGCAACTCCATCTCCTCTTATATTTGGTCTAATTCCTCTAGCTGTATGTTCCATTTGTGGGTTTCATCCCACCAAGTTTCCGTAATGGCAACAATATCATATCTTCCCTCATTTACTTGACTTTCTAATTCACCCTGTTTATTATTCGTACTCTGTGCATTGGTATATATAATTCTATTAATGATGATATTATAGCATGTAATATGTAGGCTTTATTTGTATGTTTTGTAACAGTAAAGACAACCATTTGATAGAATTATTTTCCAGTGAATGGATTAATTTCAGCTTGATGTTTTGTTTAAAGAGTATTTGAGACAAACTATTTTGGCTACATCTTGAGTAGTGTTATTTGTGATGCTGAGCTTGTCAGCTGGATAGCTGATAGCCCTGGTTCAAAATCCAAGCACCTCGCAACAGGGTGACATCTCATTACTTGCTCCAGCTCCTGCTAACAGGGGAGTTAGCTAGCAGTTCAAAAGCATGCAAATGCAAGTAGATAAATAAGTACCACTTTGTTGGAAAGATAACACCATTCAATGCACCTGTATATGAATAGTAATCCTGGTTGCATGACCATAGAAGTGTCTTCAGACAATGCTGGCTTCGTCAGCTAATAAATGATGATGAGCACTACCCCATGGAGTCAGGCTCAACAGGATAAAGGAAACCTTTACCTTTCCTTTAATATAATTTTTTGATAAATAAAATGCAAATAGGCTTAGGGTCATAAGAAATGTAAGATAATACAGATAGATCTCAGTTAACAACCATAATTGGGACCAGGAACTCCATTGCTAAGTGATATAGTTGTGAAGAGAAAAATAATATGACCTTGCTGACTTCAGCAGAACTTCTAGTTGCAGTTGTTAGAAAAATCACTTGAGGCCATTAAGCTCAACATCACGCAATCATGACTTGTGACTTTCTGCTAGTTTTTGTCTTTGTCAAAAGCCAGTGGTGAAGTTCACAAGTGATGACTGTAGGACCAGAGGTGGACTCCTCATAATGTAAAAACCGGTTTGCCTAGTGCAGAATTGAAAATGTGAGTGCGCATGAACCAACTAATCCTACCACTGCTGGTGCCTCCCCTGGCCATTTTTCAGGCTGTTTTAGAGCCATTTTTGGCTGTTTTCTGGGCCTTTTTCTGGTGAAGAACAGCCTGAAAAAATGGTCCGAAAATGGCTGTTTTGGGGCTGTATTTTGGGTCATTTTTCATCCATTTTGGGCTGTTTTCCAGACTATTTTCAGCTGTTATATGGGGGAGGGGGAGAGATGGGGGAGGAAGGGGAGAGATGAGAAGGAAGGAGGAAGGTGGGGTTAATCCAGCTTTAGTTTAGCCTCTTTCAAAATTGCCTGCACAGGTATTGTCAATCCAGAAGTATTGTCAATCCTTTTCCTTCTGCTATTTATTTATTATTTTTGGGGTGCAAATGGGCTTTAATTGTAAATTGCTTCTGAGAAGTCAATGGGATTTATTGCCTCTGCCACCTCAGGTGTGAAATGTTATGACACAATATATTGATTTTTAATAAGCTCAATGTCTTACTTTCCTTGGTGATGGGAGCAGAATGCTTTGCTGGTCTCTCTCCATCCTTTCATTCGGGTGGGGTTGGCATTTGCACCTGGAAGCTTCATTTCTGGAAGTGTTGCATATAGACCCAATGCCTGGGGAAAGGGAGAGTGGCCGGGAGGCGGGTCATTAGGGCAGAGAACCAGTTGTTAAATTATTTGAATCCTACCACTGATATATACTTGGGTGGGCTGCTACCGGTTCTCACCAGTTCGGGCAAACCAGTTCTCACCAGTTTGGGAGAACCGGTTGTTAATTTTATGGCCAGTTCAGCGAATGGGCAAATCCCATCCACCCTGCCTCGCCCCTCTCAGGAGACATCGCGCAGCCCATTTTGGATTGAGGGTAAGTACAGGGCCCATTCAGAGCCCGGGGAGGCCGGAAACGTTTTTGCCCTCCGGAGGCTCTGTTCTGACCCAGACCAGGTTCTAGGGAAGCAAACACGAGACAAAGGTAACAGCACAACCTTTTAATGTTTCTTTACGAATCCCATTCCTTCCCGGGTAAAAGGCTGCTTCAAACCAATTAGCTCCAATAAGATAGAGCCTTGCCAAGGTTTTGCAAGGATGCCAAGAACAACAGATAACGTTACTAAGCAATAATTTCAACACAAAGAGTCTCCAAACACCAACTCAGATATTCCTATTGTCCACCAGGCTTGAGTGTAAAACTTCTTTGCCTTCTGCAAAGAACTGCAGTTCTTCAATAATTTATTGAAATGTAATATTTATTACTAATAAAATCAGTAAATGATGTAAAATGAAAGATTAGAAATAAATGAAAGCTAGTTCCAATTTTATCAACAGAACTCTTTATTTCTAAGTTTGAATTTTTTTCTTTAAGATTAGCATGCCTTACAATAAAAATTAGACCAGAAAAAAATCATTTTTAAAAGTATGTGATTTCTTATAAATTCTTTACACTCTTATTACAGAAAAATGTTAAAGAGCTTATGGATTCAAATGGTATCAGAATCCTTGTGGATCTGCTTACTCTGGCCCATCTTCATATAAGCAGGGCAACAGTACCATTCCAAGTATGTCATTTTAATTTTTTTAAGCTTTGTATAAATACAAATAAATGCAGGTTCTTATAAAATCAAAAATATTTATCACATTAGAATTAATTTAAAACTTAGCCAGTTCAAAATTGGGAAGTTATTTAATGTATTTTTTTAAGACTTGGGTTTGATTACTAATTGTGTCATTTAAGACACTTGTCATATAAAGTTTATCCGCCCTTCCCTGTATAGTTAAGTTCTCATCCTTTGGTCCAGTAACTTGAAAAATTGATGAGTCCGACTATGTGTACATTTTCTAACAATACAGTGACATTTGTACATATAAATTGGTTCTTAAACTAAACTATTTTCTAGTTATGTGATGCAAAACTTACTTTTCTTTTTAAGAGCAATGTTATTGAAGCAGCACCAGATATGAAAAGAGATAGTGAAAAAGAATGGTATTATGGCAATGCAGAGAAAGAGAGAAGAGGCCCATACAGCTTTAATGAGGTATCTTTCAAGAATTTTGTTTCATATTGAAAATAATATAGTGTTGGCTCATGGCCTTGTAATCTTTCTCAGAAAGTATGTTTATAAATTATAAACTCATATGTGGGGTCCTCAGTGCTCTCTGAGCTTGGTGGTTTTCTTGCATTCATTATTGGCATTGGCATTGTTTCATTACCAAATTAGGTAATATCATCAGTGCTAGTAGGGATAGGAGTTTCCTCTTAATATATATTCTAGTGGCTTGCCCTGTCAGTTTTGGGAATGGTCTTGGTAGTTCATTGGTTGGGTTGTTTATTGTTAGCTGTTTACTGTTAGCAGTTCCTTGATTGGGATATAGAGATAATATGTATTTGATGTGAAATGAGGCAGGAGAACATTTGATTCAGCTATGCCACGAACAACAGCTAAGCATAATGTACATATGGTTTGAACAACCCAAGTGGCGACTATACGCTTGGATTTCACCAAAGGGTAGAACATCAAAACCAAACTGACTACATATTATGCCATAAGAGGTGGAAAAGCTCCATGTTCACTGTGAAAACATTCTGTAATGCTGATTGTGGTTCAGATCATGAACTGTTAACTGCCAAGGTAAGTTTCAGATATTGCAATGTCAAACATACACCCACAAGTCAGAAATTTAATGTTAAGAAGATTCCCTGGCATATGCAGTTGAAGTTAAGAACAGATTTGAAGTGTTCAACATCCCAGAAAGACAATTAGATGAGTTACGGGCCAACTGTCATTAAAGTAGACCAAAACATATTACATACAGTCACAAAAGTAGCCCAATTGTCACATATTGCATACAAGAAAAAAACAAAATTGGCCAGATGGATATAATAGTACAAACTGCAAAAGAGAGAAGGAAAGAAAAAGCCATTGGTGACAGGGAAGAAATGCAAAGACTAAATGCAAAAATGCTCCACCAAATCTGAATGTACCGGCTCTAAAACTCTTGTTGTCTGCCTTGTGCTACTCTTGCTTACTGGGAATGCCTTGGACTTCGATGTTTTGCATACTGCACAAACCAAATATGCCTTACATCCCTTTAAATGCAATACTTCTGCATACTGCTCTCTCTTTTGAACAAGTTTAAAGTTGGCATGATTAAGTTTCCTGTGCAAAAGATGAACACATGAATCATGTTTTGCAACATTGCCAAATGTTTGTGCACATTGAACTTTTTTGCCCTGTAACATATAAAGGTTATCATGCTTTATGCCTTTTGCACATACAATTCCATTTTTCTTTATAAGACGCTGTCCATTTACAAATACGGTCTCCTTCTTTGTCTAAACTAGAGACACTCAGCAAATTATGTTCCATTTCTGGCACACATAAAACATTATTAAACCTTGTTTCCAAATATGGAATTTGCACACTGCCTCTTCCAATGACTTTAGCCTTCTTGCCATTTGCCAAGGCTACTGTGTCTCCAGCAGCTGCATCTATCCTGTAAAACAATTTAACATTATTAATACTTGTTTGGCTAGCACCACTGTCTATTAGCCATTGATCTCTCCTGCAATAGCTGACTTTGCAACAGCAGCCTCTCAGTTAACTGTCTTTCTTGCAAACTGCTTCTTCTGTCTTGCAAACAGTCCCTTTGCAAACAGTCTTTCTTCAAATGAGTTGTTTGTCCACAAATGAAGCATGGTGTCTGTTGTTGGGCTTTCTGCTTAGCTGTAATCTGATATCCCCTGCTGCTCTTTTCTTCTCTGGAGACAGCCAGTCTGTGGAATTTTCCATTCTGCTCCTTGGGCCCCCTCCTCAGGGATTTCTCCTCATGGCTAATTGAACAAGCTTTAAGGGCTTCTAAATGCAGCTCCTGCTCCGGTTTGCATTCAAACATTAAAGAAAATAATGTCCCAAGTTTCATCTAGGCTGTTCAAAAGTAGCAGTATTTTCTGAGATTCAGGAATCCTCATCCCACACTATTCTAACTCCATAAAGTTTGTATATGAACAAAATGCTGTTCTACTGAATCTCCTGGCTGCAAACGAGCTCTATATAACTTTCTTGATGTTGGGATGTTACGATGATGTTACGATGTTGCATGCAGATACACTCACATGAACAGTCCCCAATTTATCCCAGACTTCCTTTGCAGTCTTTAAATCAGTTACATTGATAAACTAATCATCTTCTAAACTTAAGATGATATAAACCAATGCTTTATCATGCGGTTTCTGATCTGCAGCATTCAATGGTGCCTGGGTGGATTTTCAACAATATTCCAAAGCTTTTTAGCTTTTAGGAAACATTCCATCTTTGCAGCCCAAAAACATAGTTCTTCTGTCTCAAGCGGGGTAGAGAGCTCTCTTTATTTTTTTCAGTCATCCTGCAAAGCCTCTCGCCTTGTTTCTGACTTTTAAAACAGACAGACTTTCAGCTTTAATTACAATTCAGTCTTTTTCTGGGCCCATAACCTGTAAATTCGGCACCAGAAAAGTATGGCTGAGGCTTCATTTAACTTTTTTATAAACACAGGAAGTAAATTTAACAATACCAGTTGTAGATTTCTCCAACATGGAGCAAACTCAAACAGAAGCAGATATGTTACAGGTTCAGAGCAGAACAGCAACTCAGGAGCTCAGAAACAGACATCAGTTTCACTTTCATTCAGGAGGCAACCAAGCAAGTTTCATTTCAATAGACAGACTCAGAGCTTAACATAGCTTCAGAGCTGCAGAGCTTAATATAGAGCCACACCTAGGCTACTTCTAGTTTCGGTCCTCATTGGCTGATTTTGTTACCATGCTCTATTCCAGTTCATGAATATACTCTGACATAAGGTGTTCCTAATTTGGGGTATTCTAAGCAATTCCTATATTGTTTTTTAATATGTACCCCCTGCAGAGCTTCCTCTATCAATTCAGCCATTATTATTTCTAAATCTTCTTTGGTCTCTGTAACATTTTGAAATCTTAAAAAAAATGCTGCACGATCCATCTCCAAGTGTATAAGTGAATCTTCTAAGTCTTTATTTATCACCATCACCAAATCAGATATTCTAATGAACCTGGAATAATTGTCTATTTTTATTCCAGAAATTTTGATTTAGCAGAGATTTGGGCTGTTTGATTAGTCCTTTAGATTTGTTCAGATTGTTTTACTGTTTCATCTTTGGCAAGATAAGGTACACATCTGCTTACATGGACTAATATAAACATGATTTTAAATATAGTCACTACTGTTTGCAAAAACTGAACATTTGTCAAAAGTACTGTTCCAAAAACAGTATTTATTATAGTATTCAATTTCTAATTCAGATGCAGGAATTGTGGACAGAAGGAAAATTGACTTCAAAAACACGCTGCTGGGCCCAAGGCATGGATGGGTGGCGACCATTGCAAGTTATTCCTCAGTTGAAATGGTGTCTGCTGGCCACTGGACAAGCTGTGCTAAATGAGACAGATCTGGCTACACTTATTCTCAACATGCTTGTCACAATGTGTAGCTATTTTCCCAGCAGGTAAGGAGCTTAGATTTCAGATCGCTAATATTTTTCATTATTGCAAAAGTCTTAAAGCAGGGGTATCAAACTCGATTTCATTGAGGGCCACATCAGGGTTGTGTTTGACCTCGGCCAGGGGGGCGGATGGGTGTGGCCAGGATGGGCATGGCCAGCTCAAAGTCACTCATGGCTTGAGCGCTCTGCCAGTGAAAACAGCTCGGGAGGGCTGGTCCCTTGCTGTTTCTAGGGTGGTCCCACGGGCCAGATCTAAGCACCCTGCAGGCCGTATCTGGCCATGGGCCTTGAGTTTAACACCCCATCTTAAATGATCCATTCCTGGGAATGAAGATAGTGAAAAACTGTTCAAGAAGCCATTCTCCAAAAAACATAATTCTTCACTGTAAAGGAAGTCAACCTCTATAATATGTTGAGCTAGTAAAGAGTTTTTTCTAGGAAAAAACAAGAATATGAAGCACAAAAGAACATCTGCTATTAGCCAAAAGACAATAGAAGCAAATGATTTTGTACAAATATACTGATTAGAAAAATATATTTATTTCAGAGATCAGGACAATGCTATTATAAGACCTTTACCCAAGGTGAAGAGGCTTCTCTCAGACAACACTTGCCTTCCTCATATCATTCAGGTAAATTGACATTCCATCTTGCTTTTCAGGCATATTTTATTTCCTGCTTAATTTTCAACATACTCCTCATGTTCATGAGTTTTTTTAAGTGAGTAATGTTTTGGATAGTTACTGAACAATATTTTAATTTTTAAATAAATATTTAACTTTTTTTACACTACAGCTTTTGCTGACTTTTGATCCCATTCTTGTTGAGAAGGTTGCCATATTACTCTTCCATATCATGCAAGACAATCCACAGTTACCTCGTCTTTATCTCAGTGGAATATTCTTCTTCATTATGATGTACACTGGTTCCAATGTGCTCCCTGTTGCAAGGTGAAAACAAAATTTCCATATTAGTTTGAGTAACATGCAATCTAGCAATCCATAAGTCTTTTATTTTTGATTTAGCATGCTGTTCAATCCTAGATCAATATGGAAACCAAACTTTTCTTAAAGGTCAGTCAAAAGATCCAGCCATTTCCTGCTTATTTTTTCCACCTATCCCTAGAAGAAATGAGAAAGATACAATATACAAACAGCAAGCCTTGAGTACACAAACCAGAAATTGTAAATCAAAAGGATTTCAAATTGTGTTTTAATGCGAACCTTTGTATTTCATAAAACCATTTTGTTTTATTGTAAACCATTATTTCTTTCTGAGGATAGATAGCTTTACTCTCCATATTATCTCTTGGCAATACATGCAAACTAAGCCATCATATTGTAGTGGTGATTAGAGTCAATCTGATGATAACGCATTCCCTAAATAATATAGTATTAAATTACTAGTAAGAGTTAAAGTTTAGAGCATTCTTTCTCAACATTTTTTTCCCAGGGAAACCCTTTGAAATAATTCTCAGTGAATGTTTGCATAAAAATTTATCTAAAGCTCATGGTATATTAGCATGATCAATAAGCTGAATTCTAACCACTGTGAACCTTAGCATTATAAGATGTGCAAACTTAGAAAACCTTTTTTTAATCATTATTTCTCACTGAACCCTAAGACTGCAGAAAATACGTGAGAAATGCTAGCTTAATAGAAGCACTTGAATTATTAATAATTCATGGCATTTAATCAAATACATTTATCTTTTAGATTTTTGAAGTACTCACACTCAAAACAAGCTTTCAAATCTGAAGAGGTAAGATATATTAATAGTAAAAACGAACATTTAAATTTTCTGCAAATAAGCCAATCCTAATATTGTATTAAGCATTATTTTGATTATTTGTACTCTCTTAACTTTTTGCTGCAAACAAAATATTTTTACCTTTTACTAGCTATAATTGCTGATCTACTGATAATAAAATTTATCTATCTATGTAATTATTTTACACCAAAGAATTCTGTTTATATAGTGCTCAAATAAATTATTTTGTTAAGTTATAATGAGAGAAATCAACTCTAAAGAAACTAAATAGGTTAATGTAAAAAAAATCCTCAAGAAAATAATCTAATTATTATAATTTAATTATGATATATTGATAGAAAGGAAAATTGAAGAAATATTTGTTTTTAAATATTTGAGCAAAATAGAATTCTGGGTAATGGAAATAAATTGCTTAATGGAGGAACAAGTTGGATTTAAACTGGAGCACTTCACAATAGACATTTGTTTTATTTTATGCCCTCTGATAACAAAACAACTAATTAATAATAAGAAACTGTTTACCGTCTTTCTAGATGTCAGTACTGTTTTTGACTCTATGAACAGAAACATTTTGTGGAAGAAATTGGCTAAGTTAAGCATGAAATCCAGATTCTTACTCTTACTTTTTTTTCTTGGTCAGAGCCCTATACTCAAACACTTGTTTGTAAGCCTGTATAGATGTTACTGCTTCACCAAGAGCTTATCTACCCATAGTCGTGTTGGACAGAATTGTATTCTGAGCCCCGGTACTTTAATGTTCAAAAGTAGTTAAAAGATCCATAATAAATTCATTAATATTCTTCTGTATGCTGATGATATAGTTCTTTTTTTTTTTTTTTTTTGAACAAATTTTATTAATTTTTAAAGACATACAAAACATAAATACACAAACACACAAAACATAAAATCATAAAAAATCTCTTTTCTGAAAGTTGCTTAGTCCCGGGTTAAAACTCTTGGTACAGACACAAATTCAAATTCATATTCATTTTACATACCATTCCATATCTTATTAGCATTTTCAATTTTCTATATAACTTCTCCTCTCTTTTAAATTTTCTCAGTTTTATTTTATTTATCTCCTCTCAATTCGAATCATAATATTTATTATTCTTTGTCTGTTCTATTTCCAGCTATCCATTTATCTTTCTTCTTAAAAAAAAAAAAAAACTTCTCCTGTACACTAAATGGAGTATTGATGCCTTTATCTCTTTCCCCTATATTTATAATACTTAATATAGAACACATAACTTACATTGGGATTCTGTCTGGTACATTCTAAAATTATACAGTATTATCAAAACCAATACAAATCTATTCATTGATATTGATATTCATATCTTAAATATTTAGCACATTACTTTTCAGTTAAATCACATACTTTTATGGGAGCACCTATTTTCCATAGTTATTCACCCCCCACATCACATATTATAGATCATTATTTCATTACGATGTTCCCCCTTCTTCTACTTCAAATCTCTCATTTCTCAAAAAGTTTCACTAGGATAACATAGTCTAATCATTAATATTAACAATAAGCATTTTACCCATTTCAATTAAATATCATGCCTTTGTGGGAACACTTATGCTTTCCAAAATTGTTCCCCCCCCCCCCCCACATCACATATCTTAAATCATTATTCCATTACAGTACTCCCCTTTTCTTAACAAAAATTTCACTAGATTATACTAAATATTTTATCGCATTTTAAATTACATATTATTTCCAATTTTCTATAATTATTTCTAAATACAAATATAGAAATACAATCTTATGTACCTTTCTAGAATCCCTTTTTCAATAAAAATTTATCCATTATCTCTAAAAACTTTTGCTTCTTTACATCTTGCTCCCCACCATTAAGGCTTCTCATTCCTTCCTTTCTCCCTTGCTTCTTCTTCTCCTTGTCCTCTTTACCCCCTTGTCTCTCCATCTCCCTTTTACTCTGCTTTCCCCCTTTCTGTTGTTTCCTAACATAATATCCCCTTTTCACCTTATTCTTCTCTTTTTGGGTTGTTTTTCCAGGTCTTAAAGTCTTCTTTTCCCTTTTCTCTTTCTTTTTTCCTTCTCCGACCAAAGTTATTTGTTCATCAAAGAGGGCTTCTTCTTTGTCCCCATCATCCTGTTGCTCATTCAGCTTTACATAAGTACAAACCGCCATTTCTAAAAATTGAAAAAGAGTGCCAAGGACATCTTTCCCTTCTTGCTTTTCTTTTTCATATTTTTGATATACAAGTTTCAGTCCATCCACAAGTGATGCCATTATGTAGAGAAAAAGTTTTTCCAAACAACCACCCGTGCTTTTAGTCAGAAATAATTCTCAAAAGTTCCAAAATCACCACACAATCCAAACAAGCTGTTCCTTTTAAATACTTTCTCCTTCTTCACTTTCTCTTTCTGGGGTTAAAGTTTAGTCACAAAGTTCCCTTTAAAATATATCTTTTAGAAGTCTTATTGATGTTTAGTAACTCTTTAGAATTCTAGGCAATCTTCTCCTTATTTTCAAATTTTGCTCCAATTTTTTTTTCCTCTCCCCACTCACAGCCAAAAAGATTTTTCCATCCGCTGTCACGTTAGGAAGGAGAGTGAAATGAAAAAAACAAAAACTTTCCCTTTAAGAATATTCGCAGCTTGTAACTCTCACTGGAAACAATGTATCCTTAGCAGCCTTCAAGCCCCCAGGGCACTTTCTCTTGCCTTGTCCCGGTTGAAAGCAACTTTCGTAATTCTTCCAACTTTCTCCCTCCTGCTCCTGCTTGTCCGGCTGCAGATTTCTTCGTGGCGGCCATTGCTGACCGCCGCTCCTCCGCCTTGGGAAGAGGGGGTTCTGCCGGCTGGGGAGGGGGTCTGCGACACCCCCAAGCCCCTGTCTGGATCCCCCCTGTCTTCAGCTGCCTCTACGGGGCAGCTATATCCCCCAGATCCAAACGGATTGGGGGAACCTTGGCGGGGAATGCAGCAGGGATCGTGCAGTATCGCGAATCCCTGCCGCTGCCGAAACCTTGCAAAACCGGAAGATGATATAGTTCTAATGGTGCACTCTCAAATTGACCTGAAGACTAATGTGAAAACTAAATATCTGCTGTGCTGTTAACTTTCTAAATATCAATAAAATCAAATTTAAAATGATGGTATTTAGCAAAAAATAGGATGAAATATAATTGGCAGATAAATGAGGAACCTATTGAACAAATGATTTTTTTAACTTACTTAGGAGAGATTTGTACTGAAAATTTTCACAGCAAAAATAATCCCAATTCTGACTTACGATGCAGAATTGTGGGACCTTACCAAAACTACCTCATATGAACAAGATCAGAACTGTTTTTAAGAAACATTCTAGGAATTGATAAGATCATGTCAGCCCTCCAGGTCACAGTAGAATCAGATATCCACTTCATATATAACCAATTCATAATTAAAGATTTTGCATATTGGCAGAAGATCCATTCAATGGACTGTTACAGACTATCCGATACATGTTTAGCGGAATAAATAAGTATGGCTCAGTCCAATTCCTGGATAATCCAATTTTCCAAAATTATTTCACAGCATGGGTTTTCCATCCAGTATTTATTCTCAACTGTCTCCCAGGCAAGGGAAATTTTTAAAACATAAAGTATTTAAAAGATAGCAGACTGATATACATTTACTAAAAGAAATAGTTCTTTTACCTAAGAACAAGACTATTTTTCAACTTGAAAAATACCTGTCAATAAGTCTAACCCAATCCTCAAAAATAGGCTATTCTAGCATTGGATTTGAATTGCTAGATTTCATGGACAAATAAGGATATTTCTATCATCTGCCATATCATGAGCGGACATCTATATGTGGTGTCTCAGCCATCGAACATATATTGTTTGTCAACTATATGCCCCTCTTAGCCTTTGATACTTAACATCCCTCTTGAAAGCACAACTCACTGGAATCTATACATTGTGAGCAGAACTGCTAATTTTATAGTTGGGGCATTTGGTCTAAGAATCTGTTATATTGAGGCATCCTATAAAGATGATGAATTTACCTGAATACTGATTCTTTGTATTTATATTTACAACATATAAACATATATTTTATTTCGTTTCTATATTTCTATATTTTCTTTTTATCTATTTTATCCTGGACATGTATTCTGTATTTTTATTTTTGCTTTATATTTATATGGTTTGCTATATATTTATATGGTTGTAGGTCATAAGGCTAATCAGTCAACAAACTATCTCATAGTTCAAGTAAATAAAGCTGCAGTTCAGTCATTTTGGACCTGCTAAATTTCACATCCTGTCAACTAATATTAAAATCTGACATAAATAGGTGGGCATCATGATGGGTAAAGCAATTATTTTGCTATTTTTATTAGGTTGTAAGCCACTTAGAGCCACCTGTAGGTGAAATGGAGAGCATTCAAATATAATAAATATCTCAAACACTTAAGAATAAATTATACTGAATGTCTGGAAAAGTATTCACGATTTTGTTACTAGAAAATAAGAAACTTTTTAATACATATGTTAGCATGTTTATTTACACTTATTTCTGTTCCTGGTTTCTTTTTTTTAGGCAAAAGGTCAAGATATAGTTCAGAGAAGCATCTTGGGGCATATCCTCCCAGAAGCTATGGTGTGTTATTTGGAAAACTATGAACCAGAAAAATTTTCTGAAATTTTTTTGGGTGAATTTGATACTCCAGAAGCCATTTGGAGCAATGAAATGAGGTAATTAACTTAACATATCCTGTATAAAACAAAATACATTTTTCATTGTATTCCCATTGACAATTGCTGCCTATAATTAATTCATTAGATGTCTTTGCAGCTTGTCACAAAGTAGCAGATTTAATGTCTGATAAGAAAATCAATTCCTGACAGAATGTTAATGTTTCTTTGATTAAAGAGATATTTGCAATTTGCAGGCGCCTAATGATAGAGAAGATAGCGGCACACCTTGCTGACTTCACCCCTCGTCTTCAAAGTAATACAAGAGCACTTTATCAGTACTGCCCCATACCAGTTATCAATTATCCTCAACTGGAAAATGAGCTGTTTTGCAATATTTATTACCTCAGACATCTTTGTGATAAACTTCGGTTTCCTGATTGGCCAGTTAAAGATCCTGTAAGTCAATTTGTGGTCATCTTTGTAGTTTCTAACATTGGGGATTTGTATGCCAAAAAACATGAGATCATGGCTGTCAGGTGATCATGCTCCAATTGTTTATATGTTTAATTTAAATTAATTGACATTGTTCTTTCAAATTTTCAAAAAATATGAAATAAAGGAAAAATAAGATAATAGTTTATTCCTCTTCATTCTTCCTGAAAATAACTCTTTGAAAGAGCTTTTGTGACCATGTTATTGAAAATGAGCACCATAGCCATTTATCATTCGGAAGACATGAAAAGTATAATATAAGGAATTTTTAACAAGAGCCCTCTCTCCCAAACTAGAAAATTCTCTTTATTAAATGTTTTTATTATGCATTTTCCTTTATAATACATCATATTTTCAATTTTACATTGACAGTCCATCTCTTCATCTCTTTCCTTCCCCTCTGCTTCCCTGTCCTTCCCTCTTCTCTCCTCCACTCCACTTCCCTCTCCTTCTCTCTCTCCTCCTCCTCTCCCCTCTCTCCTTCCCTCTCCTCCCTTTTCCTTTCCTTTCCCCTCTCCTCTTCTCCAATTCCCACTCCTTTTTCCTACTCCTTTCCTTCCATCCACTTCTCTCCTTTCCCCTCTCTACTTCCTTCTTCTGTCTCCTTCCTTCTCTTCTTCCCTCAACCTTTCTCCCCTCCTCTCCTCTACTCCACTTCCCTCTATCCCTTCATCTCCATTTCTCTTTCTTTCCATCTCTTTCTTTTTGTTGTATATAAATTTCCATTTCCCTACAAAGTACAGTGTATTTTCCAGGTACAGTCTCTTTCAAATATAACTATACATTTTCTTGAGATTACATTAGAAGAAAACAAACTTAATATCTACATGAACAGTGTGTTGATAGCAATAATCATTATCATTATAGTAACATATTGATAATATTTGTTCTCTGCATTAATAATTTTTCAGTATTTAATTACTTATTCTCTTAACCTTTTATTTTCTCTTTTGCTTCTGTTATCTAGCTATTGATAGACACATACTGTCATCTTTAAGTTTCTAATCTACTTAATGCTTGGCTGTTGTTATATAGCAAATCTATTAATGATAGCAGTATTAATCATAGTTATAATAACATATTGATAATAATTCTTCATATTAATAATTTTTCATTATTTGATTAATCATTTTCTTAACCTTTTAATTTCTATCTTTTTCTTCTATTATCTAACTATTGATAGATACATACAGTCATCTTTCAGTTTCTAATCTATTTAATACTTCAATGTTGTTATATAGAGATATACGTAGTGCTATTTTACCCATTTCTTGGTTCTGCGTCTCTCCTAGTTCTACACACAACTCCTGGCTTAAAAGGTATTCTACATCTATCCCCCAACTCCTGCCCATTTTCCCCCAAAAAACTTTTA
Organism: Notechis scutatus; assembly: GCF_049901735.1. Classification (NCBI taxonomy): domain Eukaryota; kingdom Metazoa; phylum Chordata; class Lepidosauria; order Squamata; family Elapidae; genus Notechis; species Notechis scutatus. The sequence continues at coordinate 56,227,447 of NC_142025.1, read as the reverse complement.
TTAACTTTTTGGCACATCTCCTTCACTCCTTCCCTGGGATCTTGTCTCTTCTTGCCTCATTCGCATTCAACCCAGGTATTTCCTCTATCTCAATCACTTCTTCATACCTTTGAGTCTTCAGAAAGCCTTTCACTGATTCTTTCCTCACTTTTGTGAGAATCTTTTTGTGTAACCTCTTTTATATTTTGGTCTCTTGAAGTACGAAAAATATCTAAACTATAATTTGCTTTTTCTATTTTGTATGTTTTTACTATCTCCTCTTTTTAATCTTTTTGTATCGTTTGTCATATTTTTCCCCGTCTTCTCTTTTTTTCTTTTCTATTTTCTCTTCTATTTCCTGAGATCCCTATTCTTTATTCAGTGCCGTTTGTTCATCGCTCTCTGGTTTCACAATTATATCTCGAATCAATTGTTTTATCTCCCTGTGGTTTCTTGTCATCTCTTCCTGAAAGTTTTGGGACATTAATAATATTAATTAATTAATTAATTAATTAATTAATTAATTAATTAATTAATTAATTAATTAAAATAAATTTATTTCTCCTTGTGACATTTTGCCTTGTTTTACTTTACCTTAAAGTTTTACCCAAAAGTCTTTCAAAATCCCAATTTCTTAATTGTCTATCATACCAAGAGGGGAAAAAAAGAGCCAATATTCCAGCAGTTCACAGATCACTCTGTTGATTAGTCCATTAGCCATCTCTTCTTAGTCCACACTCACACTCACATACTGCCCATCAGATTTGTCTCCAAACAGCAAGTATAATCAATTGCAGATGTCTTCAGCTTCTCTTTTAGACATAACAGATCTTAACTTATTGCTTACTCATGTCTGTAATGTCTTCCCCGGCCAGGAGGCATCTCTTTTAGTCTTTTTTCTCCAGTTCAGCTGCAAATATGGCCCCGATGCTATTTTCTTTTTATTTTCTTGTTTTAATCATTTTTCCAAACTCCTGCACTTCAAGATGATAACCAATGCATAGTGCAATATTTTAAAACAGTTCAGTTTGCTGAAAAACTAGCCAGTCCAGTCTAATCCCTTGTCTTTAATATTTTTAACATTTTCTGTTTGTTCTTTCTTTTCTGGGTCTAATATTCACCCCCAATTTTTAGTCGCCGCTTTTCTTTGTGGCTCGGGAAAAACCCTACTACCACTTCAGTTGAGTCTCACTCTCCTTAGAGGGTGCTTTACGGAAAATTTCACAGCAAAAATTAGAGATTTCTCACTCACATTGTATACACTGTTGCAAGATCTTTTCAGCTGTCACGGATTTGGTTCAGCCATTATGCCCATCCTCTCTTCCACCAGATAAAGGGGTTTTCTTTGGGTCAAACAAAGAGACTGCACTCTCCTCGCTACTTCCAAAGTACCCCCTCTTTCTTTGTCACCTCTCCAGGGTGACTTGGCCCTATATGGCTTCTCCAAGCAGGAGAAATAGATGGGACTTCACGGAGCTCCGCTCGTCCATGTCTCTTCGTTATGGCTTCCGCTGCCCTCCTCACCAAACTAGAAAATTCTAGTCCCATATATTTACTACTATCACCCTGCCTGTTATGGTCGATATACTTCACCATCCTAAATTTGTTAGGTATAGCTACCATACAGAGTTAGAAATATTAGAAGAGTGAATACTGCATAAAAAGCCTTTACATGGAAAAGCTAAACAGAAATCTTGTATATTTAGGTTAAACTCTTAAAAGATACTCTAGAAACCTGGAAGAAGGAGGTTGAAAAGAAGGCGCCTACAATGTCCATAGATGATGCTTATGAAGTTCTGAATCTACCAAAGGGTCAAGGGCTGTAAGTTTCTAGTTATAAAATATAATTGAAACCAACATTCTAAAATGAATGGATTTAAGGCTTTTGTACTGCTGTCTGAATTCAGCATAGTGTAAGGTACAGACTTGGATGTTATACAAAATGTATAATTTGAGTGGATCAGATCAATTATTTCAAAGATTCTGTTGCCAAAGTTAAAATTTAAATATATTTAATGTTATAGATGCAAAAGGTAACTACAAATGTGTCTTTACTTCCGACTAACAAGACTATTGAATTATAGGCAATACATATAATCTTTTCTGTACTTTATAGACATGATGAAAGTAAGATCAGGAAAGCTTATTTTAAACTGGCTCAGAAATACCACCCTGACAAGAATCCAGAAGGTCGGGTAAGTATCTTACATTAAATATGTGTGATGCTTAGAGGAATTTTTGTATCCTAATCCAATAACAGAACCTTTAGTATGTTAAGATTTCCCACTTACTTTACAAAATAGAATTCATTAATACATGCATTTCTTTGTATATTCTTAGTTCTCTCATCCAAAATCCATGTTAACTAACATTTATTAGGCTGGATCATCACAAATTCACTTACAAGCTTATAAATATTCTTAATTAAGCAATATTATAAATAAAGATCCATTAATTAGGAAAGAGGAGGATGCTATGGAGAATCTGGAATAAGTCAGTTAATCCCATAAGAAAAAAACACCTTAAAATATCTACATTTACCGTTCAAGCTTTGCTATTGTATGCTTATGCTGACTTGATTCTAAGCTAGCTTAAAGAAATCCAATCTAAACTGAAGTTGTCATTTCTCTGTTTAATAATTTCCTTGCAGCTGTGCCCTCCCACATTTTTGTCCCAAAAGAGTAATGGGTAATTCTTTCTTTCATGTGGTCAAGTATTCCTGAAGATATTTTCATACAAGTAGTCCTTGACTTATAACCACAATTGAGACTGGAATTTTGATCATAGTTTTAGCAGTCATAGTTGAATCACCACGACACAATTTTACAACTGTTTTTACTTAGGTCATTAAGTGAGTCAGTGAGTGATTGTTAAGCAAATCACGTGGTCATAAGTCCAAATCCAGTTTATCCAGTGGGCGTTTTTTGCTGGAAAATGGCAAAAATGTTGCAAAATGCAATAATTAGAGCTGATGGCAGGCTCTAACTCAGTTGAAAGACGTTCCTTTCTCTGTGACATGTCCGGTTAATTGCTGGAGTTAATCTATAAAGAAGTAAAGATCTCCACTTAATATTTGAGGAAAAGAGTCTTTCAAACTGCAGCAGGATAAGTATAGGGAGATCAAACTTGAGGTGAGACAGGTGTGAGTAAAGGCTAAATGTTGTCAGAGTTAAGATTAGCTTATTACTGCCCTTAGAAATCATAATTACCCTATCAGGTTGTGGACAAGCTCTGAATTATGTGTCAACTCTGAAGCAAACCTGGCTGAAGCCATCTTGTGCTGCCTCATAGTTGCCACAAAGCCTGAGATGGGGGAAGGGAGGGGGAAGTAGATAGTCAGATAATCTAGCTACCAGTCAAAACAAAAAGTTTTCCTGTGGGAACCAAGGTCATCGTAACAGGTGGCTGGTGGTGGAGGAGTGGAGCCTGCCAGCTATATTCATTGAACAATGTGACTGGTGATACCTGGGAGGGGGAGTTTTACAAATTAATTAGGTGAAAACTGTGAACTTTTAGAGCTGGTTTTCACCGGCTGTGCTGAAATGATGTGTCTAATAAAAATGTTCTTTGAGGAATCTACCTGCCTCAGACTTCTGCTTTCAATGGGTGTGTTACTCAGAACACCGACATTATGCTATAGCAAGTACTGTATTTAGTATTTGCATAATGCAAGTTTTTTGACAGATAATAGATTGTAGAATAAAAAAAAGAAGGAACAGCATTACTGAAAATTATGTATACTTCTAAAAAAATTACTTTTTTGCGACATTAAATTTATTTTCAGGTAGTATTTATATACATTTTCTGTATTCATTTTCTTTACATTTTTTAAAAAAACTACAGGATATGTTTGAAAAGGTCAATAAAGGATATGAATTTCTCTGCACAAAGTCCTCTAAAATTATCGATGGTCCAGATCCTGAGAATATAATTCTGATTTTGAAAACGCAGAGTATCCTTTTTAACAGACATAGAGAAGGTAATTAGATTTAGTAACCAATGTATTAGACAGTAAAAGTTTAGCAAATATATATTTCACAGTTATTAAATAATTTCAGTGCTAGAATACAACAATCCTTAGGCATTATTAACAATCATATATAAGCAAAATTGCTGCAGTTTCAGTTTGTGTTTGGTAGATTCTCATCTTGTAGTTAATGAATAAACCTTAATATACAGTTGCAAATGAATATAGCAAACTAAAAATAGTAGAAAATATATCCATATAAAATAACTTAGTCTCAGAATATTATATTAAATGTATTTTCTCTCTCTCAAAAAAAAGAAGGAACATGTTAGAAAATGTGAAGCTTGATATAAAGGAAAAAACAATTGATTGTAAAGCAGAAGAGCAATTTCTATATTTTTAGAAGTAATTCTAGTTCACTCTTCCCAAAAGCAATATGTTTCAACTATATTCTTGCTTGAGAAACTTTCTGAGCTATCAGAGATCTTTAGTCTTATCACCAACTCTGTGTGTATAGTAGATTTTGATGTGACATATGAAGAAAGAATGAATTCCAGATAATTTCATACATTTATTAAACTTTCTTTAGTTTTAATTTATAAAAGTTTCTGAGGAAATGCCTTTGTTGTTTTAGATAAGAAAAGCCAGCAAAAGATATTACATGTTGGGGTTCTCAGTAGGATTCAATGACTCATCTAAAATATTAATAGCAGGAATATTTTAAAAACCATAGAAATATAACATGGCATAGAATAACTAAGAACCCTAACTTCAAAGATTTCATTGCAGATATTGATTTCTGACATTATGTTCCTTTCCAGATTTGAAGCCGTATAAGTATGCTGGCTATCCAATGTTAATCAAGACTATCATGATAGAAACTTCAGATAATCTCTTGTTTTCCAAAGAGTCTCCTCTGCTACCAGCTGCCGCAGAATTAGCTTTTTACACAGTCAATTGTTCAGCACTTAATGCGGAAGAACTAAGGAGAGAGAATGGAATAGAGGTACATTCAAACTTACTAATATAAATTTTTGTTGTATTATATTCTACAAAGGGGAGAAATGGATTTTAAGAATGATTATTACTAAATATTTTCAGGAATTTTAATTTGCTCTTATAGGTACCATGTTATAAATACAAAGTTTTAAACATAAAACTGCCTTTGAGTTTGTACAAACAAAAGAGATTTTAAACCTCTGCTGTTTTGATTTCATATTGTAGAATACAAGAAATGTTTATGAACAAATAAATATTTGGGCTATTAAATCTCAGCCTGTGGCAGGAATAGACATCATAGTGCCTTCAAGTGTTACATACTTCTTCATATGCCATCCATGCCTTTGCTGCTGCTGGCTAAGATTAATGGGATTTGGTATGGAAATACTAGGTTGTCTACATCTGTATTATATCTTTAAAATATTGTTCAGAGTTGGTAGATATAGTTTTCTATGACCAGCTTTTGATAGTTTTCCATTTGGCAATCTACAGAACAAATGTCATCCATCCTTACAGGTTTTGCAAGAAGCTTTTAATCGTTGTGTTGCAGTCCTAACACGTTCTAGTAAACCAGAGGATATGTCAGTCCAGGTAATTCTTCAAGAAATCCTATCATGCACACTGGTATGTAGTCTAAAATATAAATAAAATACCAACTATACAGGAAACTGCAAAGATAAATTAGAACACGCAGTCCATTTTGCTTACGCACCAATACCATTCTTTTTAATTTCTATTATTATTTCATTTATATGACTGCCCAACTCACTGAAGAGACTGTAAATAGATAGCAGCATGTTAAAACACAATGCAAATACACATCAAGTCAATAGCATCTTTGGAGATCTTCTAGTCCAACCCTCTGTTCAAGCAGAAGATCCAATACCATGTCAGACAAATGGCTGTCCAATTTCTTAAAACCTCCAGTAATGGAGAATCCACAACTTCTGAAGGCACTGTTTAATTGTTCTCACTGTCAGGAAATTTCTCCTTAGTTTTAGATTGGATCTCCCTTTGGTAAGTTTCTATTCATTCTTTTTTGTCCTGCCTTCAGATGGTTTAGGAAATAGGTTGACTCCCTCTACTTTGTGGCAGCCCCTTAAATATTGGAAGACTACAATTATGTCACCCCTATCTTCATTAGACCAGATATATCCAGTTCCTCAATCATTCTTCCAATAGATTCCAGTCCCCCTAATCATTTTGTTGCTGTTCTCTGAATTCTTTCTAGAATTTCAACATCTTTTTTGTATTGTGCCAATCAGAATTAGGTGCAGTATTCAAGGGTGGTCTTACCAAGGCATTATAGAGTACTAACTCTTCATGTGATCTGGATTCTATCCCTCTGTTAATGCAGCCTAGGACTGCATTGGCTTTTTTTGGTGACTAAAGCATATTGTTGGCTCATGTTTAAGTGGTTGTGCACTAGAACTCCCAGATCTCTGTTACAGTTACTGCTATTGAGCCAGGTACCACCTGTTTTATACCCATGCATTTGTTTTTTTCTTGCCTAAGTGTAAAATATTACTTTTCTCACCACTGAATTTCATTTTGTTGGATACGTCCCAGTGTTCCAGTCTGTAAATACCATTCTGGATCTTGAGCTTATCTTATAATTCCCACCAGCTTGGGGTCATCTACAAATTTGATGAGTTTCCCTTCTATCCCCTCATCTAAATCATTTATGAAGAGTACTTGGGCCTAAGACATAGCCTTGGAGTACCTTGCTGAATACATCCCTCCATATAGATATACTTCCATTAAGGACTAGACATTGAGTGTGGTTGGTCAACCAGTTATTAATCCAGTTGGTGGTAATGCTAATTCACAATTCTTTATCTTTCCAAGTAGCAAGTTGTGATCCACTTTGTTAAATGTCTTACTAAAGTCCAAATTTATTATGTCCACAACATTTCACTAGTCAGTTTGCCAAAGAATGCAATAATAACACACAGTTTATCAAAGAACATATCTGTCAGACCTTATAATTTTTACTTATATTTTTGCTTGCCTCTAAGCATTGGCAGATTTTTCCCCTGGATTTTCTTAAGCGTTGATTGGTCTTTATAGTTTTCTGGATCATTTGTTTACCCTTTTTTGAAAATGGGAATCACGTTAGCTCTTTTCCAGTCTTTGGACTGGAAAACCATTCTGTAGAAAATCAAAGTTATGACTGTCTTATTCCAAATGTTCCCCTCTATACAATCAAAGGCCCCAAGAAAAAGGCACTTTTAAATATGAAAATCATTATTGGAAAAAAATCACTTAAGTATATTTCTACAAGCCAGGCAACTGTTAAAAGGGGCAGGAATAGAGAAAATTAAAGCAAAAAGTGACCAGTTAACTCCTTTAAGCCTCAAATAAAAATCAGGATGTAGGAAATTAATAATATATAAATATAGGTGGTCCTCGACTTACAATTACAATTGAGTCCAAAATTTCTGTTGCTAAGCGAGACAGTTGTTAAGTGAATTTTGCCCATTTTATATCCTTTCAATTGTTAAATGAATAACTTGTTATTCAGTTAATAACACGGTTGTTAAGTGAATCTGGTTTCCTCAATTACTTTGCTTGTCAGAAGATCACAAAATGTGATCAAATGACCCAGGACACTGCAACAGTCATAAATATGAACCCAGTTATCAAGCATCTGAATTTTGATCATGTGACAATCAAGATGCTGCAACGGTCATATGTATGAAAAGCGGACATAAACCACTTTTTTCAGTGCTTTTGTAACTTCAAACGGTCATTAAATGAATGGTTGTAAGTCGAGAAGCGCCTGATAATTGTTCTCATTGGAAAAACACTGGTTGGATCCAAATTTAGGCCCATTTACTGAGATAAAAACTGAAAAGTTAATGGAGCTTACAGCGCTCATCAGGCTCATGATGTTTTTTTTTCTATTCATAGGTGTGTGGACACATTAGTAAATGTTACAGTGTGGCTTCTCAGTTTGAAGATTGCAGAGAGAAAATTACTGAAATGCCCAATATTATTAAGGACCTATGCAGAGTGCTGTATTATGGCAAGGTAAACTCTTGCTTGGCAGCTGTGTTAAAGCCTTTCTCCAACTTTTTCAAAATAGTTCCTATATGGATATGGATGCTATTTATGAGAGGATCTCATTAAAAAGATATTCACATTTCTTAGCATGTGAAGAAGATATTTTTGCCTTAGCCTGCTAAACTAATTTTGTTTTCCATAGTAAGCTTCTGGCATCAGTAGACCATCTGTTTATCTTATTGCACTTCAATTATACTATTTTGCTATATTATAGTACACTATATTATAGTAAGCAGTTATACTATAGGCAATACATTTCAGTGGGGGGAGTGGGAAGCAGAAATGTGCAAGGAACTATGACATTTTACATTAGTAGATCTCTTTATTAATTTCTAGTAAATTTCAACAGCTGTCACTAAAATCCCAAAACAAATTTATTTATTCCTGGTTAGAACATTCCACGTGTGGCTTCAATCGGAGTAGAGTGTGTCAGCTCATTTGCGGTGGATTATTGGCTACAAACACATCTGTTCCAAGCTGGCGTTTTGTGGTATTTATTAGACTACCTCTTTAACTATGATTATACACTGGAAGAGAGTGGCATTAAAAAGAGTGAAGACTCTAATCAGCAGGTAATAATTATGCATTGCTAATAGACTGCTAATTTTTAAAATAATTAAATACTACATTTTAAATTTCCTGAAAAATATTTCTAACATGCTTTTAGGAATGTACAGATTAATTTTAAATCCTTACTCAGGATCATTTAATATGCTTTTAAATAAACCCTTCAATGTATATCATGAATTTTACATAAATAATTGAAGAGGCATTCTGAATGAGTGAGTAAGTAAGTAAGTAAGTAAGTAAGTAAGTAAGTAAGTAAGTAAATAAATAAATCCTTCTGTTGGTTCAAAGCAGAGTATAGTAGTACAATTTGAAAATTCATTCTGCTTTAAGAGAGACATAGAGATTTTTCTCTCTTCCAGAAAGTAAATCTACATTAATTTGCTTTTTAATCTATAAGCTATCACCAACTGTTCTGTCACCATGGGTCTTATATTTATCCTAATAAAGTAGACAGTTTGCAATCCAGTAGCCTGTGAGATACAGCATGTTCAGATTTAATCACAAATATGGCTCATTTCATCTGCAAGTACTAATTTTAATAAAAGTGCCAGCCACTGTACCAGTCTCTGACAAAAGCGGTAATGGTCACTTAATTACACTCATTCAGCAACTGGTTGAAATTTTGACTGCACTAAATGAAGGGACTTATATTCAGTCCTTGAGATTGCAACCATTGAAGCTCCTTCATGGTAACATAAGCAAAATGTCAGCTTCAAGATTTCTTTGCTTTGCATAAGCTGTCATGAGTAACGGGTAGGGAGGGGTGAAATAGTTATGGGAAGCGAGCTAGAGGTTTCAGAATAAACTATAAGTTGGGGGAAAAGTTTCTTGTTTATGTTTCTTACGCTATGCGCAAGCACACCTCTTTATTAAAATATGTCAAAGTCAACAGGCAGATGCCACATCACCACCTGAAGATGAACACATTGTGTTACATACAACTTTTAATTGGATGGACAGTTTGAATAATTGTGGGTGGGAACGTTGCCATCACTTTGTATATGTGATTTACGTGCTCATTTTCTCAGATTCAGAATTCCTTTGATGCTACCACTTGATTTCCAGTAAAAGATATCTTTTCTCTAATTAATGGAGTCTAAGTATTTTTTTCTTGGATTTTGAATGGAGCACCAGCTGACATTATTCTGAATCTCAGTTTACCAGCCCACCCGGAGAATTAATATTTTTCTTCCGAGGGGGGTCTGAAAACAATGTCTAATCCAGCCAACGACCAAGAAGACCTGCGAGCGGCGGGAATTTCCCTGCTGCTAGATGCTGCAGGGGAAGCTGAGTTGTTAGCAGAACTACATCTTGATGAGAAACCAGCCGTAAAACTGAGAGTCAGCTGGAAGGATCCGGAGGAAGAAACCCTTCCAGGAGTGACCACTACTTGACAGCGTAGAAGAGAAGAACCATGGCAAGAGGATGAAAGAAGGAATCTTTTATTAGCTCAAGCCTTGCATCTTCTGAATGAAGCTTTCGGAGGAACTAATGCTGATCAAAGATATGACAGGGAAAAGGGGGAGGCATCTGGTAGAGCCCAAGCAGCTGCCCTCATAAATCAACCTGGGCCAACCAATAGACGGCAGCAGCCCAGGGCCCCCCAGCGGGGGGAGCAATTGCCCGAAGGCATCAAACTCCAGAGGTGCCTCCATTGGAAGTAAAATATGGAGGGGATCCCAAGTAGTTAGGATTCTTCCTAGCTCAGGTCTGGAGCCACATGGAACAATATGGGGAGGATTTTTCCTCAGAAGCAGCTAAAGTCAGATGTGTTACCCGGGCTTTGGAAGGGACAGCTGTAAAATGGATGGTAATAATGCCCCCCAGCTGATGAATTATGACCTGTTCATGACAGCATTGCGCAGCAGATTTGAAGACCCACTAGCTGAATGTAAGGCTAGGATTAGGATGAAAACCATAAATTGGGGCGGAGATCAGTGGCCGAATATATCCAGGAATTTAGAGAGCTGGCATGCCATATTAGAGGCTGGTCCCAGGGAGCCCTGATAGAAGCTTTTAAAGATGGGCTGAACGAATGTTTATCAAAGCTGCATTTCCAGAAGAGACCCCAGTGAGTTGCAGCTCTGGTACATGCTGGCAGCAGAAGTGGAAATTGATCTGACCCGAAACAGATGCCGGAGAGCGCTTGGTTTGAGCAAGCCATCCCCCACCAGTCCTCGAGAAGCCTCAAAACCTCAAAAGGGAGGGCTAGCAGCAAGACTACTGCATATTTCCGATGTGGGAAGGAAGGTCACCGGACTGCAGACTGTCGTGCCAAGCTAGAGCCAAAGGGGGCTCCAGGGGGAGGAAGAAAACCCAGAAGAACTCCAGTCAAGCCTCGCGAAACGGCTCTTAAAGCGGAGGAGGTTGTAGAGATCGCCCCTCCAAAAGGAGAGGAGCTGGGAACTCCAACCTCTTCTGATGAAAGTTAATCTGAATCAGAAGATGACCCTCTGGTAAGTCCAAACAAGGGCCCCATGATCACCCAAGTGAGATTAAGGGTACCCACGTCAGGAGCCCAAGGGGAAATGTTGGCCTTGTTAGACTCTGGGTGCACAAGATGCATAATAAGTTCAGAAGTCGGAGAGAAACTGGGTTTAAGGCAAAGAACTTTAAAAACTCCCATAGCATTTTGCCAACTGGATGGATCGGTAGCTGGGGGAGGCCCTGCACATTTCATAACGGAACCAGTGGAAATGACGATGGGGAGGCATAGAGAGACTTTGTGTTTTATTGTTGCCCCTGGGATGGAGCGCCCCCTACTGCTAGGTTTGCCCTGGCTCCGAAAGTGGAACCCCCAAGTGGATTGGAGGAGGGGATCATTACGCATACATACTAACCAACCTCCAGAAGGGAAGGGGCAATCTCAACCGAAACCCCAGAATTCCACAGAGCTGGCATCTGTGGGCAATGAGAACCTGAGGGGGGAGGAGAAAATTCCTGAAGAATATTGGGGTTTAAAGGAGGTGTTCAGTGAAAAGGCCTCGGACGAGCTTCCCCCCCATCGCTCAACAGATTGCAGTATTGAAATTTTACTACCAAGTTCGAATCAAGGAAAGAGATGAATGGAAAACTGTTTTTAATTGCCCAATGGGATGTTTCTAGTTTAACGTTCTCCCGTTTGGTCTATAGGCGCCCCCTGAGGTATTCATGCAAATGATAAACGAAGTTTTGTATGAACATTTATACAAAGGGTGCTGGTTTATCTTGTGATATTCTTATCTATACTGATGAATTACACTCTTGATGAACATGTGAAACTAGTGCGTTCAGTTTTAGAAAAACTTCGAGCTGCTGAACTGTACACGAAGCTATCCAAATATGAATTCCACCAAGAGGAAATTGATTATTTGGGCTATCGCATATCACATGACAGTATAGAAATGGATCCGGGGAAAGTTTGCGCTGTCTTGGAATGGGCCCTTCCCCACACTAGGAAGCATTTACAAAGTTTCCTGGGGTTTGCTAATTTTTACCATCAGTTTATTCTGGCATTTGCGAAGATTGCACTGCCTATTACAAATCTTCTAAAAACCAAGGGGGAGGTGAAACCGAAGCCTAGTAGGCTGCTGGAGTGGTCCATGAAATGTCAAGCCACTGTTGAGAAGTTAAAACAACTTTTTGCCACTGAGCCGGACATGGACATACTTTTGTAATCCAAGCCAATGTGAGTGATATAGCAGTGGGGGTGGTGTTACTACAAGCAAATGAGACGGGACTCTGCAACCGCGTGCATATACTTCCCGTAAATTAACTGAGACAGAAAGAAGATGGGCCATTTGGGAAAAAGAAGCTTTTGCAGTTCGTTGGGCTCTGTTAACCTGGAGGCATTTTCTAGAAGGGGCAAAACACCCTTTGAGGTGTGGACAGATCATAAGAATTTAGAGGCTCTAAAAACGCCTCGGAAATTGTTGCCTAAGCAAATTCACTGGGCACAGTACTTCAGACGGTTTAATTTTTCATTGAAGCACATTCCGGGGGGGAGGAACTTCATGGTGGATGCATTACCTAGATTGCCTCAATATAATAGGGCCTGTCCGGAAATGATCTGCCCTATTGTCCCAACTAGACAGTTGGCAGCTCCAATGGTTACCAGGGCCCAGAAAAAAGGAGAAGTTGATTTATCAAATGATTTATCTGCACAGTTAAAAGAAGCTCTGAAACTTGATGATTGGTTCCTGACTCACTCAAACAACTGTACAGTTAGAGATGCATGGGCATGGGTGGGGGCTAAATTATATGTGCCAGCAAAGTTGAGAAACCAAATATTACAACAAGCTCATGATTCTAAAGCTGCTGGACATTTTGGGTTCATAAAAACCTTACACTTGGTTAAAAGGCAATTTTGGTGGCCTACTTTGGAAAAGGACATTGAAACTTACATAGCTAGCTGTCCTATCTATGCCTCAGCCAAACGGCCGCCTGGTAAACCAGTGGGCCTACTACAAAATATAGCTAGACCGACTGCTCCATGGAAAGAAATTTCTATGGATTTTATAGTGGAATTACCTGAAAGTGGGGGAAATACAGTTATTTGAGTGGTAACAGATTTGTTTTCCAAACAGATACATTTCATACCTTGTGCAAAAATCCCATCTGCGAAAACCTTAGCTAAACTGTTTATTTTACATATCTATAGGTTACATGGTGTTCCTGAACGGATAATCTCAGATAGGGGTGTCCAATTTACCTCAAACTTTTGGAAAGAGTTCCTGAAGTTATTGGGCTCTGCCCAAGGCTTAAGCTCCGCCCACCACCCTCAAACCAATGGGGATTGTGAGAGGACTAACTCGGTATTAGAACAATATCTTAGATGCTATCTTAATTAACAAGATGATTGGGCTGACCAATTGCCATTTGCTGAGGTGGCATGTAACAATTTGGTCCATAGTAGCATTGGGTTTACTCCATTTAAAGTAGCTTCGGGACAAGACTTTGTACCCATATCCAAGCTTCCACAGGAGAAACCTAATATTCAGTCATTGAGTGAGTGGATAACCCAACTCCAGCTTACCTGGTAGGTTACCCGTAAAGCATTGGACGATGCTCATCAGTCTCATAAGAAATTTGCAGACAAAAAGAGAGCTCCACAGAAACAATATCAAGTTGGAGACAAAGTTTTCTTGTCCATTAGATGTTTGCAAACCACACAAAAGTCAAAAAAGCTGGGGCCTAAATATGTTGGACCTTTTCTGATTGAACAAATAGTGAATCCCATGGCAGTCCAATTGCAATTACCCAAAACCCTTAGACGAATCCATCCTGTCTTCCATGTTAGTTTATTGAAACCTGAACATACCTCCGACCTGAGACCGGCTCAGGTCGATTCCCCCGTTCCTCTTCTAATTGAGGATGAACAACATTTTGAAATTAAAGAAATTTTGGATTCTAGGAAACAAAGAGGTCGACTTCAATATTTAGTTGTCTAGAAACACTTTCCTCCTTCCCAGTTGGAATGGGTGAATGAAAAGGATGTTAGAGCCCCTAGGCTTGTACAGGCATTTCGTGCTAAATATCCTGACAAACCTTAAAATATTATAGTAGTGTGTCACATGTATATTATTTTTTTATCTTGTATTCTCTTCATTTTACAAAAAATCATTGGCTGCTGTCTTTCTTCTTTGGAAGAGATTGCGAAGACCAGACTCCTCTAGAGCAGTGATCCCCAACCTTTTTGACGCCGCGGACCGGTACCGGCATCAGCTGGGCGCCGCGTGCCCGGTATCGGCATCAGCTGGGCGCCGCCATCTTTTTGATGAAAAAGTGCTTCCGTGACCTCACCGGAAGCACGTTTCATCAAAAAGATAGGCGGCAGCGCTTGCTCGTGAGCTTTTCGGGTAGAAATGGCTTCTACCTGGAAAAGCTCACCAGAGCATGGCGCCGCCATCTTTTGATGAAAAGCGTGCTTCCGGTGAGCTTTCTACCAGGAAAAGCTCACCGGAAGCACTTTTTCATGAAAAAGATGGCGGCGCCATCAAGCCAGCGGCCCGGTAGGAGTTGTTCCGCTGGACCGGTACCGGTCCGCGGACCGGTGGTTGGGGACCCCTGCTCTAGAGCACTAAAAATCTCCACAGACCATTCTCATCCTGGTCATTCATATTTCGAACTGTTACCATCAGGGAGATGCTATAGGTGTCTTAAAATGAGGACTAATAGACTGAGAAACAGTTTCTTTTCCAAGGCAATAATTGTCTTGAATCAAACAATGCATATGTGATTTAGTCCTATGTATACAGTAGCATTTTTAAACTACCGTATATACTCGAGTATAAGCCGAGTTTTTCAGACCATTTTTTGTGCTGAAAAATCCCCCTCGGCTTATACTCGAGTCAGATTCCCCTCTGAAAAAAAAAATGGGCTCAGAAAACAACGCGAGCCGAGGTCGCTTCGGCTCCGCTCGGCTTCTCCAACAGCGGGACCTTCTCCTCCAAGGGCGCCCGGCGCCTTTCTACCCACCCCCGGCCCGTCTCTTTCAAGCGGCGGCGACTGCAGGGCGGGGGTCGTCCTGCGGGGACACCGGTGGGCGCGGAAAGAGGTGCGGGCGGGAGAAGCTCCTCTCCTTGCCCCGCCCGGGGGTCTTCCCCTTCTCCCGGTACAGGGAGCTCCGGGCGCTGGGCGGGCGCCAAAGACGACGCTCGGGCTCGGTCGGAACCGTCCGGCGCGCCCGATCCGATGCTAGCACAGCGGCTGCGCGCAGCTTCGCTCCAGCGGCAGCCTTCCAAGCCGTGGCCTTTCCCTTCCCGAGGCGACGCGGACTGGGGCCGCACCGGCGGCAGCAACTCCCAACAGCCCCAGCCAGGAAGGGAAAGGCAAAAGCGCTTGCCTTTCCCTTCCCGAGGCGACGCGGACTGGGGCCGCACCGGCGGCAGCAACTCCCAACAGCCCCAGCCGGGAAGGAAAGGCAAAAGCGCTTTGCCTTTCCCTTCCCGAGGCGACGCGGGACTGGGCCGCACCGGCGGCAGCAACTCCCAACAGCCCCAGCCGGGAAGGGAAAGGCAAAAGCGCTTTGCCTTTCCCTTCCCGAGCGCGACGCGGACTGGGGCGGCACCGGCGGCAGCAACTCCCAACAGCCCCAGCCGGAAGGGAAGGGAAAGGCAAAAGCGCTTTGCCTTTCCCTTCCCGGCGACGACCGCGGTAGCGACTCCTGACTCGGGGCCTCCGAGGGAGGGAAGAGAGTGACTCCTGCCTCCCGCTGTCGTCATCATCTTCTTCTTTTGGGTTAGTGAATCAATTAAACCTTTCATGATAGTGAGATCGTTTCCCAAATTAATTATTTTTATTTTTGAAATTTACCAGTAGCTGCTGCATTTCCCACCCTCGGCTTATACTCGAGTCAATAAGTTTTCCCAGGTTTTTTGTGTAAAATTAGGTGCCTCGGCTTATATTCGGGTCGACTTATACTCGAGTATATACGGTATCTAACTTACTATATGTTTTAGATAAGTTTTAGACAAGGTTTTTAATTAGTATTAGTATTATTATTATAATTATTTTAATTTTTAAATACTCTGTAGTGTGATTGTGATGTGGTGTTTGGAGCACTGTGATGGAGTAGCTTTCAAATTTCATTGTGTTTGTAGAATGCAATGACAATAAAGGTATTCTATTCTTTTATAGGGCTAACGCCTCTTTTGCAGGAGGGCCGAATGTCAGCCTTCAAGATTTCATTGCTTTGCATCTTTCGGTCATGATAAGTAACGGGCTGTCATAAGTAACAGGGTAAAATAGTTATGGGAAGCGAGCTGGAGGTTTCAGAATAAACTGTATAAGTTGGGGGGGGAGTTTCTTGTTTATGCTCATCTGCATTTATACTGGTTTTTTAGCACTATGTACTTAGAGCACAAAGCATTGTTAGAGACCTCACACACCCACTTCATGATCTTTTTTGTTGCTCCCCTCTGAGAAGAGATTTCATAGTATTTCTAGAACAACTACCACATTCAATAACAGCTTTGTTCCCTATGCCATCTGTCTGGTAAACTTGCGAGATTTGTTTCTCTTGCCATGTACATGTATACATCTGAATTAGACTGTGTTGTTTCTCTGTGATATATATGTGGGTATATGCATCATTTTGTATGTATGTATGTTTGTATTTATTTATTTTGTCATATTTATGTCAGTGGTGGGATTCACAATTTTTTACTACCGGTTCTGTGGGCATGGCTTGGTGGGCGTGGCAGGGGAAGGATACTGTAAAATTTTGTGGTATTTGCCGGTTTTCCGAACTACTCAAAATTTCTGCTATTGGTTCTCCAGAACTGGTCAGAACCTGCTGAATGCCATCTCTGATTTATGTCGTGTATATTAGTGGTAGAGACCCTTTGAGAGCTGTATGCAATGAAATTTCATTTTAATGTATGCCGATTAGTGTACATTCAAAGTGACAATAAAGTTATTCTAAGTCTAAGGATCACTGCCATTCCCGGATGACCTTCATTGTCAACTTGCCTCCACTGGGCTCACTATCCTAGCCATGCACACGAGAAATATTCCATAGGCCAGCAGACGAGTGCTATAAGTCGACACGTGTGCTGCGCCATGCATCATTATGGTCAAGACCTCCTTTTGCATGACAGCCAGGGCACCCTTTTATATCTGAACACCAGAACAAAAGGAAGATGGCCTGTAAAAGGAGTGTCCTTTCATGCTGGTGCAGCCAAGTTCTTCTTTCATAAAAGGCGGCATCTGTTGGCACACAAAAGAGACCCTATCCACGTTGGTACAAAAGAAGGTGACATGAAACAAGATGCTAGCAGGTATGGGGTGTAGGGCAAATTTAGGCACTTGAAGCCACCGGTAGTGGGCAGCCAAAAGAACAGAGATAGGGGAGAGATAGGTGGGTGAGAAGAATTGAATGGAGATAGTTCCTTATTTATGGCTTGGATGGCTTGAAGAATGGGTTGGATCTCAGTGAATCATTACCTAATGACCATCAGGGATTCACTCATTGACTACAACTGGAATTGCCAGAATTGCTATTGCCAAGCAAAATGGTTATGTGACATTTCACTTAGCAACCACATCATTTAACATGACTTACCAGTTCCAAACTAGGGTTGTTCAATGAGGACTCCTTGTAATCTACAGTAACTATATTTCTAGGAAGATTCAGGAAGAATTCAGGAATTTAAGATTCCTGAGAATACAAGATTAATAATAATACTTTATTTGCGGTCACAGACCAAAACACAAGTATAAAACACAAGAAGAACATGGGAAAAAGATTCAAATGATAGTCATAAAATGCAGGGATTTAGAAACCTGGGCTTTTGCACAAGAATCTTAAAAGAGGATAGTCTAGAAAAAATGTAAATCATCGTGCTGCTTCTTCAGCTTGAAAACCTTATATGTTACCAGCAAAGGAGTTTTATAATTTACCTTGAAGATTGGTTGATATGTGAAGCTTTTGCAAATCTATGACTTGGTTGTAATCTGAAGCTGTTCCTCCTTATCAATATATTTTTTCCATGTAGCTCTAACAAAGAGTCATGGAAATTTCACAGAAAGGGGCATTCCAATTCTAATTCCTTTCCATTGTTCCTTCAGAAAAGCTCTCATTTATTCATTTAGGAAGATTCTCCTGAAGAGTGACACTGGGCATAGAGTAAATGGCAATTGCCAGGATTGTTAAAATTCAAGCTTTATTTTGCATCTGTATTCTTACTGT
The DNA here is from genome assembly GCF_049901735.1 of Notechis scutatus. Taxonomy (NCBI): domain Eukaryota; kingdom Metazoa; phylum Chordata; class Lepidosauria; order Squamata; family Elapidae; genus Notechis; species Notechis scutatus. Next base: position 56,209,196 of record NC_142025.1, on the reverse strand, counting down.
AAAGAGAGAAGATGCTACTAGAATAGATAACAAGCATTGGATTTATTCATATTTTCTGTTCATAGGAAGTAGCTAATACCCTTGCCAAACTCAGTCTTCTTGCTTTGGGTCGGCTTGGTGGATACTTTTCTGAAGCGCAAACTACACCTGAGAATCCAGCAATCAGAAAAAGTCTTGGAGTCCTGCTGACCCCTTACATTACAAGAAAACTTGCTGTGGTTAGTCCTGCTGAGGTACATGAAAAGTGTGATATTTTATTATAGTAATTCTTTTATTTTTATTTAACGAAGATACTGTATCATGTTACTAAAATATATCATGTGTTAGTTTTAATAGCGATAGGATATGAAAATATTCAGCCATAACAGTTTTGGAAAATAAACCTTGCACAGATCTTTAGTTTTCAGTATTTTAGCTTCTGTTTATTACTCAAAATATTTTTAAAATGTAGGAATTTGTTTCACCCTGCCTTTTTAATATCACATACCCTTTCTGGTCAGGTTGTAATAGAGAGTGGTTAACACTAAAAGTTTCATCAAGGCTTCTGTCTGCCACATGAAACTTGCTTGAAATAGCTCTTGAATGCTATATATGGTAAATTAATGTACTGCAGCTTGAACCATGTTATGTATACATTGCTGTCACATTGCTCAAGTGTTCCTAGTGGAGAACATACACTCGCAATAGTGATTTGAAATTGAAGTTGACCTGTATGACAAGACAGTAGAAGTTTTCTTTTTTCATTTTTTGTCTGTTTGTTTGAAAGCTGAAGGCAACTTAAATGGAGTCTCCTCTAAATTTATTCTCCAAAAGAATAACATGTTAAATAACTAGAACCATGATGGTGAACCTATGGCACATGTGCCACAGATGGCATGCAGAGCCATTTGTGCAGGCACACGAGCCCCAGCCAAACTTGTATTGCGCATGTGCACGCCTCCCAGCTGATTTTTGGTCCATTTGAGGCCTTTTTTTCAGCTTCCCAGAGGCTTGAGGGAAGCCTCTGCAGCCTTTGGAGGCTGAAAAACAGGCCTGTTTCATCACTTCCAGTATTTCTGGAAATACAGGAAGTGACAAAACAGGCCCATTTTTCAGCCTCCAAAGGCTGCAGAGTCTTCCCTCAAGCCTCTGGGAGGCCGAAAAAGGCCTCAAATGGGCTGAAAGTCAGCTGGGAGGTGCCTGCGTGCACAGTGCAGGTAAGGGCGGGGAGCATTGCACGCACATGGGGCAGGGGGGCATTGCCTTCTGAGTGCTGGCATGCGAGTGCAATTTTTGGCATAGGAACCCAAAATGGATAGCCACCACTGAGCTAGAATGAGAAAAAATATTTGACGCAAAGTTACCCAATAAACTCTGTAATTGAGAGAGATCTTCCTACATCTAACACCGTAATAACTGCCCTATGACAGCACATCTCTTAATTTATACAGCAAGTGCAGAGCAAAGACAATTTCATATGTTTTTATGTAGCATTCATATAATAAAAATGAGATTAATAAACCAGAGTTAAATTATTAAAAGGAAAAAAAATCATCTGTATATATTAAAGAATACACAAAGAGATAGGCAGGGTATTATACAATTTAGAACCAAAACTAAAACTTCAAAATGTGTTTAATACTCTATTAGGCTTATCAGAGGCAGCTATTGTGAGAAGTGGAAGAAGTTATTAGTGTTTTTATTCATTATTACTTTTATAAATTGTCACAATCCTAAAGGATTCCTGACATTTCACAAATGTACCACTAAACATGCACAATCCAATTAAATAAACATAAAATGCAAATCATTTAAACAACCAATCTCTGATACCTAGGCAAGAAAGTATCACATGCCTTCTGGAAACACTTCATTTTCCTGTCTGGTTACGCGAGTCCAGATAGGATGGGGTTAACTCTGCTTAAACCAGTTGGACTGAGTCTGCTCAAATTCAAGCTCCGCCCCTTTGCTGAGGCCACTCCCCAGTTTACGACTCAGTCTTAGCCAGGACTAGACGTGTTTTACAAGGCTCCAAGGTAGCTGTAATTGGAGCCGGATTGTAAAAAGGAAAAAAAAGTTTTAAACGGACCTTTGAGGCTTGGAATCTGCTAAAGACTGGTGAGTGAGCTAATTTTAGCTTCCAGATTGTGCAAAGGGCTCCAGACTCAGTGCGGGGAGCCAGGACCATGTGGGAGGGCTCCAGGCGATCAGCCCAATAAGGGCAGCCAGCTGATTGGCGCGGTAGCACAGCAGCAGCAGAAACCGCTTGTGGGGTTGTTGTTTGTTTGCTTTCCTGGCTTGCTGTTTGGATCGGCTTGGCTGCAAAACGCATAGCGCAGCAGCCTGCAGCAGCGGCTTTAGGACCAGGCAGCAGGAGAGATTTGCAAGGAAATCTCTTGGAGGAAGCAAAGTAGCCGCTTGATCGGGCATTGGTCCAATCCCAGCTGGCAGGGATTACCCCCAGCTGAAGGGCGCTATCGGCCACGTTGCCAGTGCTGAGTTACAATGGTTGATGGAACATCTCCAGCACTGAGGAATTGCGTGGGCGCCATTCTGACCTGTTTTCACATCCAAAACCTGGTGGGAGACTGGCACGGTGTGGCTGCAGCCCAGCAGTAGCCTTTTACAGGCTTGCTAAGCCGGCTAACCAGGTAAGCTGAATAGTTTATTTCTGCATAAGGCTTTTTATTGCATTATTTCTTTGTGATTAGATTTATTAATACTCCTCACTCCTTCCAGCAGGTTCCCTCCCTTCCCTGCTTCTTTCTTGTGAATTAATTCGTTCTCCAGGTGAGATGGTTGATAAAGAACAAGAAAGGAAGCCCAACCCTTCCACTTCCAAAGGAAAATCCAGGGGCAGACAGAAGAGGAAGGCCCCTGAAGCCAGAGCTGAACCAGAGGTCCAGAAAGAACCAAAGGCTTCTGGAAAAAGTTTGGAGAAACGCCACCATGTAGCTGGGGGGAAGGACAGGAGATCTCCCCCTTCTGATGCTGGGTCAGGTCAATCTGCACAACCCCCAGTTTTACAACTGGAAGTAGGGCCTTCTACCTCTACTGGGCCACTTTGCCCTGGTATTTGGTCCCGATAATTCTTCTGCAGTTGGGGATCCAACTACTTTGGCAGACCTTGAGAGGTATGATAGGGAGCCTTCAATTGTGGAGGAGCTGCTTCCTCCTCCCCCTAAAAGGGCCAGACCTGTTCCTGAATCTTACAATTCTGAGGAAGAGGAAGAGGCTGTTCCAGTTCATTTGGAAGCCATTATTGCCAAGGCTATCAGAAGGGGAGTGGTAGAGGCTCTTCGAGCGTCTAAAGGAAATATCTCTGAAGCCTCAGATCAATCAGAACCAGACAGGTCAGGCCAGAGAAACCTACTCCTTCAGAGACAGAGGTTCCCCAGTGCCTTTGCTACCCAGCATTTTGGGCAGAGCCCTTGAGGATAAGAAAGAATCTGATTTCTCAGAGGATGAGGATATGGCCCCTCAAAGACCTTCCTTTACTGGTATTTTTGATGCACAAAAGTTTAGGGCTTTATTATTCAAAGCCAAGAAAACTGCAAAGCTGGGGCCTGGAGCTGATGTTGGTGAAACAGAGGGTGATGGCACGGTGCCACCTGATCAACTTTTTGATGAACCAGCTGTAAGACCAGAAATGGTGCCTGTCCCTAGGTTATTCCTCAATGTTATACAAAAACAGATGGAAGCCCCTGGTACTTCCTCTTCGCTGTCAGCCAACGAGAGGCATTTCTTCACCATGGGGCCAGAGCTAACCAGTTCCCTACAGGTACTTACAGTTGATGCACCGTTTGCGGCTATGGTATCTGCCTCATCCAATCCAGCAGATCCTGAAGAGGCACTAAAAGCTGAGGATAAGAGGATCGAGCAGTCCCTCCAGCGCACTCACCTGGCAGCCGCTTGGGCAGTTAAAGCGGCTTTGGCCGCTTCCTTTTTCACAAGGTCCTCTCTACAGTGGCTTTGCCAATTGCAGGAATGTGTCCCTGCATCTGACATGCAAATCCATCAGGATATTCATAAGTTGGTCACAGCCACAGAATTCACTGCAGATGCAGTGCCAGGTTTGCCTCCAAGGCCATTGCCACATCGATAGCTGCCTGTAGAATGTTTTGGCTGAAGAATTGGCAGGCAGACGGTTGGCACAAGTGGAAGGTGGCCTCTTTTCCCATAAAAGGGGACAAACTGTTTGGCGAGATCGTGGAGTCACACCTGATTGAAACCAGGGACAAGAAGAAGTATCTTCCTTCTCTAAATCAACACTCTAGTTTTAGAGCTGCTGCTTCTAACCGTAGCTCCTCTTACAGAGGAGAGGGCACTTCAGGGGCTCAGGGGTCCCAGAGGCAACCCTACTATCGGCAGGAACGCCCTCATGACAGAGCAGCCCGTGACAGACTGCAGTATTCAGGCAAGCGGCCCTTTTGCGGGAGAGGAAGTCGCTTCGGATCTGAAAAGGCTCAATAAATTTGTTTTGTACAAGCATATAAGAATGAAAAGCCATTTTTCTCCTTCCATAACTTTATTGCATTTGGGGGCTAACATAAATACACTTTCTTACAAAGTTTTTCTCTCACAAAAGAGGATAGACAGTCTGCATTCTATGATTGGGGAGATTGTGAAGGCTCGTTCTTCCACCCTAGCTTCTCTATCCCAACTATTAGGGAAAATGATGTCTACCATCTCCATTGTGCCTTGGAGCTTCACTCCAAAAAGCTTCAGTGGTTCCTTTTGCCTCATCAAAAGGCTGGCAGGAGTCATTCGGCTATCAGGGTTTCTGTCCCTACATCAATCAAGAGGTCATTGTTGTGGTGGTCTTCTCCAGCCTTACATGCTGGACAACCATTCAAAGAACCTTCCCATACAGTCATCACCATAGATGCCAGTCTCTCTGGCTGGGGAGCCCACCTAGGCTCGAATTTGGCGCAGGGCCTGTGGTCTCCAATAGAAAAAGGGAAGAGTATTAATTGGCTAGAATTAAGAGCAGTCAGATTTGCTCTTAAACAATTTAGGTCACACATATTTCACTACCGTGTCCTTGTCTTGATGGACAATACCACCACCAAGGCTCACATTAATAGACAGAAAGGTACCAGATCCCAAGCTCTTATATTAGAGGCTGAGTGTCTCGGACTTTGGGCAGAAAAGAATGTACTTTCTATTAAGGTAGATAATACACAAGCTGATTGGCTGTTTCAGGAGCTGATTCAGATATTCGGACTTCCAGTGGTGGACCTGTTCACCTCTCCAACCAACGCCCAACTTCCCAGATTCTTCACCAGGTTCGCGCACCAGGGAGCAGAAGGGACCAATGCCCTGGGGTGCCGTTGGCCTCAGGGGCTACTGTATGCCTTCCTTCCTCTTCCATTGTTACCAGCGGTGATTCGGAAGATCTTGGAGGAAGAGGAGGAGGAGGTATTGTTACTAGCTCCATACTGGCCCAGACATCCTTGGTTCACGGACCTGGTGAACCTCTCATGCTCCACACCTTGGAGAATCCCTCCTCTCAAAGTCTCTCTTCTCCAAGGAGAAGTCTCACACCTGGACCCTCAGTGGTTCCAACCGCATGGCGGTTGAGCGGAGCACACTGAGGAAGCAAAAGATTTCTGAGAAAGCCATACAGACCATCCTAGCAGCCAGAAGACCTTCCACTAACAGAATTTACCAAGCCACTTGGAAAATTTTCTGCCAGTGGTGTTTGAAATCCAAGATTTCCCCCATTTTGGCTTCTGTGGCCAATATTTTGGACATTTTGCAGGAGGGTCTCAACAAGGGACTCTCCGCTAATACCTTGCATAGACAGGTAGCAGCCCTTTCCTCAGTTTTGTTTTTGCATCATAAAGGTTCCCTGTCTCTCAATCAGACCATTCGTAAATTTTTAAAAAGGGCTTCCAACATAAGGCCACCACTGGTTCACAGATTTCCCACTTGGGACCTTCCCAAAGTTCTAAAAGCCTTAATGTCTCCACCTTTTGAACACTTAAATCCATAACCTTGTATTTCCTCATAGCCATTACCTCGGCTTGGAGGATTTCGGAGTTAGCCGCTCTTTCTGTCAAGGAGGACTTGTGTGTCTTCCATGCAGACAGAGTGGTATTGCGATTGGATCCCTCCTTTATACTTAAAATCAATTCCAGATTTCATAGAGCACAGGAACTTGTCCTTCCCAATTTTTGTCCTACTGCTTCCCACTCTCTCAAGCAATCATGGCACACTCTGGGTGTATGGAGGGCTTTGAAGACTTACATCTGGAGGACTCTTCCGTTCCGCAGGACGGAGGCCCTGTTCATATCATTTCAACCCAGTTCCTTGGGGTTGAAGGTGTCGCCAACGATGGTGGGCAGGTGGATTAGGGCCTGCATTGCTAAGACTTATCACACTTCGGCTCTTCCGATTCCAAGAGGAGTGACAGCACATTCCACCAGGAGTGCAGTGACAATGGCGGCCTGGGCTACTCAAGCCCCCCTTGAGATTTGCAGAGCAGCAGCCACCTTTTATCTCCTTTTATCCACCATTATCGCATTGATGCCTTCGCTGCGGCGGATGCCTCTTTCGGCAGAAGAGTCCTGCAAAGTGTACATGAACACTGATGTAAGTAGGACCAGACTATTGCCCTCCCTGGAATTAGCAGCTTGGGTATGTCCCATCCTATCTGGACTCAAATAACCATAGACAGGAAAAGGAACATTGGCTTACCTGAATGTTCATTTTCTGTCTGTGTGGAGTGAGTCCAGCCCCACCCTGGTTTGTCTGGTCTGGGGTGGGCTAGGGGGGTGCATTAATGCGTGTCTGTTTATATACACTACTGGAATCACGTCTCATCTGCCTTGATGCTTCGTCGAAAACTGGGGAGTGGCCTCAGCAAAGGGGTGGAGCTTGAATTTGAGCAGAATTTGAGCTTGGGTTTAAGCAGAGTTAACCCCATCCTATCTGGACTCACTCCACATAAACAGAAAATGAACATTCAGGTAAGCCAATGTTCCCTTCAACTGTTTTCAGAAAGCAGTGAGAATGGGAGCTGACCTAATGTCCACTGGGAGGCCATTCCAAAGAACTGGGATTGCCCCTGAAAAATACTACTTCTGTAGACTTACCTCCTAAAATCAATGGCTTCCCTCAGCTGTAACGAATTGGCCAGCCATTTCCAATGAGAGAATGGAATTTTGCAGACAACTTGGCTTTCAAGCCATTTAGCACCAGAACTTGAAATTGCACTGTTGACAACCAGCAAAGAGTCTAAATGCTGGCCAATACACAAGTTGCCAGTTTTGAATCAGTTGAAGCTTCTGACTTGCCTTGAAAGGCAATGTAAAGTTATGTGAAGAAACAGAGCTGCTCGTCCAGGAGAACACACAACTTACAGATTTGTCCCTTTCCTTTACTTCTCATAAGCCACCACTAGACCATGCAGAGAATGGTGGTGAATATATATGTTAGGAATGTAAGAACATTTATCAGTCCTTGATTGGTAGTTTATCTTATCTCAGTAATTGGTCAAGGCCAGATATAGCATACAGTGTTAACCAATTAGTGAGATTTAACACTGAGCCAACTGAAAGGCACTGGCAAACTGCTAAGCTTGTGTTAAGATATCTGAAACAAACAATGCATTATGCATTGTATTTGGAGCCTAAGGATGAACTAAGTCTAACTGCATATGCCGATGCAAGTTTTGCTACAGACGTAAATACACGTAAATCTACATCAGGTACTGTAGTATTATTAGGAAAGATGTTGATTGGATGGAGGTCTATTCGACAGAAACATTTAAGTTTATCAACAATGGAGGCTGAATTCTCATGCTTGTCTTTATTATGTACAGATTTAGTTTGTTATAAGCAACTATTAATTGATATGGGAATTGATGTAACAGATTCTATTGTTGTTTATGAAGATGACCAATCAGCAATACAGATGGCTTCAAATCTTGCTGTAAAGACAAGATCAAAACACACAGATTTAAGATATTTAAATGTGAGACAATGTGTGCAAAGTAAGATGATTAAGCTGGCATACTGTATGTCAGAAAATAACATCGCAGATCATTTTACAAAAGCCCAAGGCTCTGTAAAGCATAAGGCTTGCTGTGAGGATTATGGACTTAGAATGTAAGGTTGTACATATTGTCCTACCCAAAGGGGAGAATGTTAGGAATGTAAGTCACCTAACAGTTGGATTGGAAAATATATAAACCAGGATAGACATTTTAATACTGTCTCTTTAAGGGAATGCTAAAATTGTAATTGGGTGTGGTTCCTCAAATGGCCATAAGATGGAGCCAGAAACCTGGGTTGTTCTGTTGTTGCTGAGAGTATTGCTGTTCCTGCATTTCCCTATTGACTGTTGCTGATCATAGTTCTTCTTGGATGTGATGTAAGTCTGTTACTAAACTGTTTATGATACTGGACTTTGTTATTTGGATTATCCCTGGACTGAAAACTGATTGCTTTAACCGTGAATGACTTGGACTGCTTGTTGGCCTTTGCTTAACTGTTTACTGGAAGTAAAAACCTACATTTTACTATGCAGTGTATCTGTGTGCTGGTTGTGTGTTATTCCTCACCACTCTCACTACGTCTCCCTGTGTGCACTCATTCTCCTAACGGGGAATTACCACAACAATATAGTTACTTCATCTTGCTCCAGACTGAAGGGGACGGGATTTTAGATCATCAACCCAGTCTGAAGTAGTGATGTAAATCAGCATATTGCAATTTATTGATGATACTGGGCTTCAATCTGCTGAACCACCCCTCCTAGTAGCGCCATGTAAACGTTAAATAGGAGTAAGGAGAAGATTGACGGATACTGTGGCTGATAGTATCAATTTTCTTATCTTGGATATGTTTTTTAATTAAATATTTTATACAGATTCTGAAAACGCTCAACAGCAACACAGAGAGCCCTTACCTGATCTGGAATAATCAGACAAGAGTTGAACTCCTTGAATTCTTGGAATCTCAGCAGGAAAGCATGATTAAAACAGTGAGGCATTTTTTCAAAATTGTTAGAATGGCATGTTGGGGGATTAAGTTTGATACTGTAAGGAGCATATGCAGAGTATAGGTGCTGCTTTTTACAGAATGAATAAATTATTTTCATATGTGCTGGGCTATAATGTATATTGATTATTTTAATATGAAAAAACTTTGTGAAAAACATCTTGAGTTTTTCATTGCTCAACAAAATGTATATCTGAATTTGTTGAACATGATGATATATTTTTTGTGTATATTTTTATAATGACTCACACAGATATGTTAATATACAATGAAACTTCCATTTAATAGACAAATGAATCTTGAATGCAACAGACTGGTCTGTCCAGATATCTTGAAGTAATAAAAAGGTTCCATCCAAAGTAATTTGGAAGAAGCATTTAAATCTATTAATTTGACATCATATTCAGCAATTTTCATCATTTGCATAGTGACATTATTACATGCATGGCATAAATGCAAATCAGTGATGTCATCGCACAAATGCAGCAAATGGCATAATTTGTGATTTAATTAACTAACATTTGGGAATACATCCAGTCCCCACCAGTTAATTTGTTAAATTGAAGTTTCACTGCACCTCTTGCATAGTTTAAAATTGTTGGTATTTTTGTTTGTCTTCCAATATATACATTCAAGATTAATAGAAATGAGAATACCTCCTGTTTTCATCTATCTACACTGCTAGTCTCGAATGAAGTAAGATTCTGAAATCAACTGCAGGTAGTCCTCGACTTACAACCACAATTGAGACTGGAATTTTGGTTGTGATAGTCATAAGTCAAAGACACCCATTGACTACACCCCATTTTACAACTCTTTTATGGCATTCATTAAGTGAATAATGGGATCATAAGTCCAAATCACATAGTTGTTAAGCAAATGACACAATCATAAATACAAACTCATTCTCTGAATGGGTACTTTTTGCCACAGATTGATAAAACAGTTTTATATGATGCTGCAACCAGTTGTAAATGTGAACTAGTTGTCAAGCACCCAAAATGCTGGGGGTGGTGGTGGTAATGCAATATTTTATGATGTCCGTAAGTGCATTATGGACACTAAAGCACTCATTCTAAGGGACCAGTCAAAAGTCAAGGACTACCTATATCGTTTCCATAATTTCAGATATATTTATAATAGAGATTGTGCTGCTTTTAAATCAAGATTTCTCATTACATCAACCAGTTAAGAGTATAATTTATTAATTACAAATTCTAAGATAATATTTTTATTTCTAAAGGGTGAATGTGATAAAAGTTATGGATCTGAATTTGTCTTCAGTGATCATGCAAAAGAACTTATTGTAGGAGAGATTTTTGTTAGAATTTACAATGAAGTTCCCACATTCCAGTTAGAGGTAAGAGTCTTTAGGTTTAAATAGAGATGTTGATAAACAAATATTTATAAGAATCGCATATTTTAGAACAGGGACTGGTAATTTAGTAATTCCTATCAGTCATAACTAGTATGATATATAGGATTTCTACTTGCAAGTGTTTGAAGAATATCATTTTGATTATTTAGGTTATAAAAATCATTTGGTTGCCTAATTAAGTTAAGAAAGGATGGTAGTCTGATATAAAAATACACTTGGTTTATCCCTTAACTCAAGTTGTGTAAATTTTAAAAATGTTTTCTTTTTATTTACCTATTGAAACTTTCTTCTTAATTCTTGTATTATCCTGCAGCTTCCAAAAGCATTTGCTGCAAGCCTTTTGGATTATATAGGGTCACAAGCCCAGTATCTTCATACGTTAATGGCCATAACTCAGACAGGGAAAGTTGAATCTAACCAACATGGAGAGCGACTCAAAAGAGTTGAAATGGCTCTGGAAGCGCTGAGAAATGTGATAAAGCACAACCCAGGTAAATGAGGCATGTTGAACATGTCTTTAAAAAGGGTGTGTGTGTGTGTACATTTACATGCATATACACATACATACATACTCCCTTTAAAAAAAAAACCTGGGATTTAGATGCAAATTCAATTATACATCTTATCAATGAAGTCTTTTAAAACTGTTAATTAAAAAAAAACTTTTTTTATTTCTGTAGGTTCAGAATGTGAATGTATAGGTCACTTTAAGCTGTTATTTTCCCTTCTACGTGTCCATGGAGCTGGTCAAGTGCAACAGTTGGCTCTGGAGGTATAATGGTTACTGTTACCACTTTTTAAATGTTATAGAGTCTTAATTATACTTTGTAGTTTAGCCTTCATCAGCTTAGTGCTTCCAATATGCTGGAGTACAACTATTGTGTTAGAACAACCGATTGGAGACTGCTGACATTAATGAACCAAGGTTATGTTTTATATGAAGCCAGTATCGATTCTGATTCTGATTCTGAAAATAGTAAATGGATTTCTGGATAAAACAGACATGGTTCAAGGCCAAATACCTTTAATGCTTTCCATTCAGAATACTAACTTCTGGGAAAGTGCCAGCCACTCCCGAAACAGCCAGATCAACAAGGTCTGGAAGAGAAATGTAATGTTCCAAATCTGGCTTCCCCATTGACTCTGCTTGTCAGAAGGTTGCAAAAAGTGATTGATCACATGTGCCTGGAACACTGCAATTGTCATAAATATAAATCATTTGCCAAGAGTCTGAATTTTGACCACAAAATTGGGTTGCTGCAATAGTTGTAAGTGTGAAAAATAGTGATAAACCAGTGCCATTGTAACTTCAAATAGTCATTAAACAAACTTTGTATATTGAGGACTATTTGTAATAATAACTTAACACTAAATTGAATTTATTATTAATTTTTGATTAATTGGAATAGGCTAAAAGACAGAAAGCAAGCAAATTGAAACAAAAATGTAAATTCAGTTGGAATGGAGATTTGTTACGGTTGAGGAAGAACCATTTTTCTTGCTATAAAAATCTTCTTTAAAATTCAGAGTAGCTATACATTCAACATACATTCCATATTTTCCTAGACCCATCCAAACTAGGCTAAAGCTTGGTAATCTAGTTTTGTTTTCTTTAACAGGTGGTGAACATAGTGACAAGTAACCAAGATTGTGTAAATAATATTGCAGAAGCAATAGTTCTTTCCAATTTACTAGCTCTCCTGCATTCATTGCCTTCAAGTATGTGGATCACATTTTAATTTATTTAAGTTCTCTCTCGTTTACTCTTTAACTAAATAGTACAAAAAGAGGAATTTTTAGATACAAAAAGCATATTTCTGTCTTGAAGAGTATACTTGTGTTATTTTATCTAGGAATAATAAAGACCCAATTTAGAAAGGCTTTTAAATATTTGTCTTTTAAAGCTTAACTCTTGGAAAATTTAATAGTATGTGTTGCATCTTACTGTAGCTGACCATATATTAACCTAGTCTTATAAGTCAAATAGTTCTCAGGTCAAACATGATTCTTGGTTATTTCATTATCATACTCTTGGAACAGTTTCAAAGTCTTTACTATTATCTTCAATCACGATGGCTGGGGTTTTATTCCCCTCCTATTTTTCATTTGGGCCTTCCATCCATATAATAATTTGGTGCAGACTATATTTATCTTTTTGAGATTAGCCAAGGTTCGCTAAGTGTTGCTGCTTGCTAGAAAGTCTCAAAATACTGCTAATTATAGATAATTAAAAAGAAGACATAAGGGATATTTTTGCTAGATTAATTACTATGTCATACTTTTGATAGTAAAGTAGCTACTGAATTTTGAATAGTCAAATAGCAATAATGTCTTCCTTAAATAGAAGCACATTAGATACAGAAAGAATTCAGTTGAATTAGTAACATAGCAATTAATTCATAAAAGTTAATTACTCCAGTTGCTATAGAACAGTATATTTTTGAAATAAAATTGGAGATTGATGTCCACCTGTCACATGCCTTATGTAAAACAAATAAACCAGGAAATTCTACAAACTTGATGTATAACTTTAAACAAACCCTGTTGTATTCTCTTAGTCTATGTCAAATAGCTAACTATAAAGTTTCACAATTTTTTTAATTTTGGCAGGTCGGCAGCTAGTTCTTGAAACTCTGTATGCTTTGACATCTAATACCAAAATAGTTAAAGAAGCTATGCTAAAAGGTATGACAACCGTCATTGTTTCTTGCAGTATTATTACAAATATTTGTTGTATTCAAAATTAATAGCTCCAAACTTCCTGTAATTAGAAATATTAGCAGTTCTGTACTTTTTTAGGTGCATTAATCTACTTACTTGATATGTTCTGTAATTCAACACATCCACAAGTTCGATCTCAGACAGCAGAGCTTTTTGCTAAAATGACAACAGACAAGCTGGTTGGTCCAAAGGTAAGTATAACATCATCAGTAGATGTTTCACAGATATTTTAAAAGCAACCCAAGACATACATTCCGTATAGCATAATGCCTTGGACTTGGCTTGAAATAAACTTCTCAGAAATGTTGTACCCTTGCAGGACTTGAAATAATTGAATTGGATGGCCAGAAATAAATAGCAGGCACATGAGCTTGGTTTCCAATTGCACTATGAAATGACATCATTTCTAGTAATTCATTCAGAAAAAAAAACCTATTTTGCTTCATTCCACTGATACTTGTTTGCTGAATTGGAACACTAATAGGTATGACAAATTTGTAAGCTCCATGTCTGTGTGTTTTTTTTCCTTAGGTTAGAATTATTCTAATGAAATTTCTACCTAGTGTCTTCATGGATGCTATGAGAGATAATCCTGAAGCTGCTGTTCACATTTTTGAAGGAACACATGAAAATCCAGAGTTAATATGGAATGACAACTCCAGAGAAAAAGTATCTACAACCATTCGGGAAATGATGCTAGAGTATGTCACAATAAAAATAAATAAATTCTCTACATTTCTTCCCAATAAATCTACTTTGAAAACAATTTGTTCTTGTAGGTTTAAAGTACTTAATATCCTTGGTACTCTCTTGCAGACATTTCATTACCCTTAACTAGGTAACATCATCTGTGCTAAAGGAATGCTGTTTGCTGTCTATTTATATTCTAGTGACTTGTCTGTGTGGGTGGGAGCAATCTTAGAGATTCTTTGGTTGAGCTGTTTACTGGTGGCTGTTTGGCAGGGTTTTTTTTATTGGGGTATTGCTTGTTTGATCGTTGGTTTGAAGTTGATCTTGGAGTTAATTTATGCTGATCTGAGTGCTGATTACCAGAGGAGAGATGCTGGAGTCTTTTTCTCTTTTGGGCTGGTTGATTGTCTCAGCAGACAACAGATAGACAAGTCACCAGAATATAAACTGACAGCAAATAGCACTCCTTTACTAGCACTGATGGTGTTACCTAGTTAAGGGTAATGAAATGTCTACAACAAAACAAGCAAGCTCAGAGAGCACCAAGGACTCCTCATTTCAACCCTGAGCTGGTATTTAATGTATGGGTTGTTGTTTTTTTAATTTTGGTCTTTATAAGTTCATCAAACCTCTTAGAAATAATTTAGTTAAAGATTGCATGTTGCTAGCCTGAGTCTGTTTTCAGAGAAATTAATAATTTTCTTTCCTCTGTTTAAAAGGCACTTTAAACTGCAAAGGGATAACCCTGACATTAACTGGAAGGTAAAAACATCCTAATATAAATATAATTAAAATATTTACATTTTGTTTTATGTTGTTGCTTCTGTTCTGTCCATTTTCATTCTGGGAAAATATTCTTTCCTTGCTTGCCCTGATTATCATATTAGGACTATGTGGAACATATTTCTTAAAGCTGGTACACTCAAAATACATCAATATGCAACTCTTACAATTTCCAGATAATGTGGTTATTTGCAGGGCAATATTGGGGAAGTGGCAACTATATATTATCATGTATTAAATAGCTAAGTTGGAGCTCCTCTTTTTCCTAATCACCAGCGATTCAAGCTAGGGCTCAACTGTCTTCCTATTCAATTATCAGATTTGCAAAGTAATCTAGTAGAGATGCTTGGTTTCAGTTTTAGATATTTTTATTCTAACTTTTTTCGTTTAATTCATAAGTAATAAAAAATAGCTGAAACTTTTATGTCAGAGAAACAGAATAACTTTTTTCTCCTTTTTTTGGGTTGATTTAGTTGCCGGAGGACTTTGCTGTAGTATATGGTGAAGCAGAGGGTGAACTTTCTGTAGGGGGTGTCTTCCTAAGAATCTTTATTGCCCAGCCAGCCTGGGTCCTACGGAAACCTAGAGAATTTCTCATTGCCCTATTAGAAAAATTTACTGAACTACTGGAGAAGAATAATCCCCATGTAAGTTTAATTTCTAACTTTGACTTCAGCTTTGTGTAATTGTTAATTTAAATTTTTGAAAATGATGATAGAATCCTTCTCATTCATAGAAAAAGAAATAAATTGAGGAAGAAATAAATTTGAATTCTTTTCTAGCTGATACTCGCTAATTTAAAATTGAGTGTTTCTGTTGATAGCAGCATTCACTGAAGTAGATTTACATAATAATTTTATTTTTCAATAAATCTAAAATAAAATTACTTTTTTATTTTGGTAATAGAATATTTTATATTGACTAACAGTTCAAGATGATAAAAGACATTAATATAGATTGAAATCAGTGAAGCCTATGAAAATAGTTTTTCAAATGTCAAAAATAAACTAGAAGCAGTACCTCATGGAATGTATGCATGATTGATTCATTATTCATACAACTCGTGTAAATATAATAAAAACTATGCAACTTGAATTTTCTCCAATGTAAGTTCCAAACCATAAAAACTACCTGGAGTATAATTTTATCAATAAGAGAAGCTATGTTGTGAATACAATTTTAAAATATTCCATTCATGTAAAACTTGTGAGTGCTGTTCAGTCATGTTTTTCAATCTGATTAATGTGATTAAAGTTTAATTGTGCTATTGTATAATTTACTTTCTTTGTATTTTGAAACAGGGGGAAACTTTGGAAACAATAACAACAGCAACAGTAAGCCTCTTTAGTGCTCAACCTCAGCTAGCAGACCAGGTTCCCCCATTGGGTCATCTTCCCAAGATCCTTCAAGCTATGAATCATAAGAACAATGCTATTCCTAAAAGTGCTATGCGAGTCATACACATGCTATCTGATAATGAGGTATGTAGCCTTAAGTCACAAAAAAAGGTGTATGTTCCTGAGGGTTGGCCTTCTACAAGAAGGTCATTCTTTGGTTACAGTTATTTCTTTTTAGTTGTTGTGTGTCTCTCATTTATAAATTAGGTAATCCATCTTTCTGCTGAGATAATTATTAGGCAGACTGAACAGGGTACTAGGCAGGGTATCAATAGGGCCATTTTTTTGAAGGTAGGTCTTTAAATGCCACTCCTCGTGTCCTTTTGCCTGCATCTGTTCAACAGTCAACTGTTCATTGTAGGAGATAAACAAGCAGAGCCAAGGGATGAAATTAAATGAATCATCAGCCCACAGTTGTTATGTTCCAATATTAATTGGCTAGATTCTTAAATAGGATTGAACAATAAATCTTAACTGCAACTTAACATATGTTCTGATTCTTTGACATAAATCTTGACATAAATCTAGTCAACTAATGTTCAGTTCTAAATTGGCAGTTGATAATGGTCAATGGAAGAGGGGTTGAACTTAGACGGTTTTTGGGAAAGTAACGACTTTAGGCTGATACTTTTTAAATTCCATTGCCCCAGGTTTGCCTGTTCATCTCCTACATGTATTCCAATTAGAAGAGTGCAAGCAAGCTTTCTTCATGAGCAGACTGAAATGGAATATAGAACAAAGCTCCTAAGATTGTTCCTAATATTTCACACATTTCACAATACTTCACATTTTTACTGAAGTCTCTTTGAATCCTCAGTCAGGATTTAAATCAATCTTTAACTTGGGTAATTGCAAGATATTAATATTTGGCAAACTTTTATTTTTATAGCTTTGTGTTCGTTCAATGGCAGTGTTAGAGACCATTGGCCCTTTGATGAATGGAATGAAGAAAAGATCAGATAACGTTGGCATAGCCTGTGAAGCACTTAATCGAATGTTTCAAAAAGAACAAAATGATCTAGTAGTGCAAGTAAGCAAATTTTGTAATTTTCTAATAAAATAGTTCTTTGATTTATGATAATACTTGTGCATTTTTCCTATTTATACTTTTTATGTCTTGTCTCATTATCCTAAGTGGCTCTGGGTGGCTTACAATAATATAAAATCATAGATATAAAGACATTAAAAGCATTAAAACTAAGGTTAACAATTACACAAATAAGAGGTTAAAACCAAGAGTGGATGGTACAGGAGTGTACTTTTGTCTCTCATTCTATCAACCACAGCATACCCCATTGGGGGTACAGAGAGAATCAGGTTTTAAGACTTTTCCAGAAGGTGATGGGGGATCTAACTTCTGGAGGTAAGAGATCATGGAAGGGAATACTTTTCTCCTTGATTTCTGCTGATCAAAATTCCTTGGATTATCTGACACTGTATTGTCAACAGTGTTAAGGTGGTGGACTTTTTGCATATGATTATGTGGTTACTATCAAATGTTAGGAATATGGTGTGAACCCTCAAGAAATGCCAGATTCCCCAGCACTTACATTTCAGGCAAAATTGGCAGGTATATAAGTAATGAAAGTATACTAGTTTAAGAGACATAGAAAAGTTGAAATGGGTTCAGAGAGGAATTCATTATGACCATAAGGCCTGCAAATCAAGCCCTCTGATGAATGGTTAAAGAAACTGAAGATCCATAGTTTCCATAGAGAATGATTGACAATATGTTAGTTGTCTATGAAAATGTAGAGTATAGGTGTCAGATCCATGTATCTGCCATTCTTCAATGGGAGAAGAAGGGGGGGAGTTGGTATAAGTAATCCTTTTTGATGTAACCTGAATATATTAAATCTTATATTGAATCTGTATAACTTGCACATGATACACAACTGGAGGACTGGAGCCAGATGTCTAGAAACTTGTCACCTCTTGGAGAGATAGCAAGAGGAGAAGGGACCATAAAAAATCCAGCTCTGGAAAATACTCCCTGGGAAACTTCTAAGATACGTTCCAAGAGAAGGGGAGGGAGGAATTAACATGTTGGTTCTTTGTTGGACTAAATCCACATCTAAATAAGGGGAGGGATTCTAACTCCCTTTATCTATTACTGTATGCCTGGAAGCATCTTAGATTCTGCTTCAACTAGTAATGGGTCAACCCGGAGAGGATTTTTTTCAAAAAAAACTTTACCGAGGAGACCCTGCAAAAATGTCTGAATATAGCAAGGAGCCAAGGGGAAGCCGAATGCTGGGGAGAAACTTCGACAACTACCAAGCCAGACACTGACTTTGTGTACCCGATCGAAGACAGTGAAGCTGCCTGCGAAAACTCCACAAAGCCCCGGTAGTCTATAGGCGTAGGAAAGAGATAGCTGGGACAGAAGAACCAAGGGACTAATCCTCACCCCGGGTAATCGTAAATCCGGGTGGAAAATGGAGCTGGAGCCCCTCTCTGATCAGGAAGAATGGGTCAAGGAGCCACCGGCAGATGACCGATTGAAACAGTACATAAATCGTCTCGTGAGGGAAGCCCTGGAGGACCTCAATGTGAGGTATGAACCAAGTTGCCAATGTGGCAGAGCGAGTGAACCAGAAATTGAGGGAACCTGAGCCGTCACCCCTGATCCAGCTGAGAATGATCAGGCATTGGAACAAGCTGGAGGACCAGCAGCCATACCAGGTACCCAAACCCTTGCCACCCCAGAGCAGGGGATTAATCCTGGCCAACCCAGAGACATACAACTGCAGAGAAAGTTCCCGCCCTTGGGGGTAAAATTTGATGGGGACCCTCAAAACCTGGGATTTTTCCTGGCACAAGTCCTCACCTACATGCACGGGTGGAATTTCCTGACTCAGGAGGCCTGAGTGCGAGTCGTCACCCTGGCCCTAGAAGATGCAGCAGCCAGATGGATGGTGACTCTCCACAATGTCAACGCCCCAGAACTGAGGAACCTTGATCAATTCATGACAGCCCTACACCACCGCTTCGAAGATCCCCTCACTGGTAGAAAAGCCCGCGACTGCATTAGAGTTGTAAGGCAAGGCCATCTCCTGGTAGCTGAGTACACCAAGGAATTTCGTGACCTGTCCAGCTGAGTCGACTGGCCAGTTGATATCCTAAAATGTTGATTCAAAGATGGACTCAAACCTGTACACTTGCCTGCCTGGCCCGTGGGGCTCCAAACCTCCTGCATGAATGGTACCTGATGGCAGAGGAGGCAGAGATAGACATGACCCATAACCAGTACCGCAATGGCAAAGTTTGGAGAAGATCCCCACCCCAGAGAAAGTGGGAATTTTTCAAACCCCAAACCATCATGACTCCAAGACCATCTGGCTTCTTTAAGTGTGGAAAAGAATGCTGTTCAAAAACCCCTGCCAGAAAGCCAGACCACCCATAGGGGGGAAACCTGGAACATCCAGCCCTCAAGGAAAAGAAATTGGCCTGAGAAACCAAGTAGCTGTGGGATTTTGGTCCGCCCCCAACCCAGAGAAAGAATCCCCAACACCCTGAGAAGACCTGAACCAGTCAGAAAGCAATCCAGAAGATGACCCACTGGTAAGCGACCCAATTGAACCAGTCACTCTACCCCCTAAGACTGTTTATCCCCAGCCGAGGGAAGGGGGAGGAAGTTGCAGTGTTACTGGATTTGGGATGCACCCAGTGCTTAATCTACCTCTCCCTAGCAGAGAAATTGGGAATCCAACTAAAGAAAATGGAAAATCCCATAACTTTCTGCCAATTACATGGAACTATAGCGGGGGCAGCCAGCCAGTTTTGCCACAGAACCATTGAAAATAAGACTAGGGAACCATAGTGAGATGCTCACATTCATTGTAGCACCAGGAATGAAAGGGCCACTAGTCCTAGGTCTCACATGGCTACGGAAATGGAATCCAAAAATAAACTGGAAGAGAGGAATCGTACATTCCAGAAACATGTCGCATTTGCAAACAGCCCAGAGGAAAGGAAAGGAAAATAAAGGGAACAGAGAACAGAAAACCAGCCATGGCCAGTCAGCCGGCTGAACCCATTAAGATCCCCAACAAGTACCAGGATTTAGATACGAGATACCAAGTATTTAATGAGGAGGCTTCTGATGAACTCCCACCCCATCGCACCACAGACTGCGCCATTGAAATCCTACCAGGGGCTAACTTCCAAAACCAAAAATGTACTGCATGTCCCCCAGAGAACTAAACTCAGAGCATTTATCGATAAAAATCTAAAAAGGGGTTTCATAAAACCTACTCGACCAAAAGTAGCAGCCCCAGTGTTATTCCGCGAAAAGAAAGATGGCTCAGCACGCTTGTGCGTTAATTACAAAAAATTGAACGCAATTTGCATAGAGAATATGTATCCACTCCCCCTCATGAAGGACATGTTAGCCCACCTCTCGAAAGGAATTTTTTTTTCAAAGTTAGACCTACGAAAGGCATATTACCGCATCAGAATAAGGAAAGGGGATGAGTGGAAGACGGCTTTTAACACCCCACTGGGATGCTACCAATTTAAAGTGCTCCCTTTTGGATTACAAGGAGCATCTGCCGTATTCATGCAATTAATTAATGAGACTCTCCATGAATTTTTGTACAAAGGAGTTCTAGTTTATCTCGATGATATTTTAATCTACACTGAAACAAAAGAAGAACACATCAAGTTACTCCGAGCAGTTCTCACAAAACTAAATGCCAAACTATATGCAAAACTCTCTAAATGTGAATTCCACCAAGAAAAAATTGACTACCTGGGATATAGAATATCCCACGAGGGGATGGACCCACAAAAAGGAAAAGCTGTCATCGATTGGGAGCCGCCCCATACTTGCAAACAACTGCAAAGCTTCCTGGGTTTTGCAAACTTTTACCGCCAGTTCATTCCACCTTTTGTGAATATCGCCCTCCCCATCACAAACTTGTTAAAAACGAAAGGGAGGGAGAAACCCAAACCAAGGCAACCCCTTACCTGGACGATGGAATGCCAAGTGGCATTCGAAAAACTTAAAACAACTGTTCTCAGCAGAACCAATCTTGAAACACCCAGACCCTGAACAACCATCTGTCATCCAAGCAGACGCTAGCAATGTAGCAGTTGGAGCAGTTCTACTCCAAAAGTAGAACTGTCTACTCGTGGACAGTTACAACCATGTGCTTATAGTTCCAAGAAACTGACAGGAACTGAGCAAAGATGGGCCATATGGGAGAAAGAGGCATATGCTGTGCAATGGGCACTCCTCACATGGAGACAGTTCCTAGAAGGGAACCAAATCCCCTTTGAAGTCTGGACTGATCATAAAAATCTAGAAGCCCTGAAAACTCCACAGAAACTCTCAGAAAAACAGTAATATTTTCAATATTTTAATTTCACTCTCGAATATCTCCCAGGGGGGAAAAATTTATTGTCAGATGCACTGTCCAGGAAACCACATTACAACAGCAAAAAGAAGTTATAAAATCCATGATCCAACCAACCCAACTTGCAGCCAAAGTAATCACCCAGGCACAAGAGAAGAAAGAATCACTGACTGACAACGCAATGACTTCAATATTTAAGGAAGCACTACTTAAGGACGACTGGCTCCAGGCTAACAAAAACACTTGCTTACTCAAAGATGGCCTAGCCTGGGTAGAAAACAAACTTTATGTCCCTGCCAGCCAGGGGATGGACCTCATGAAACATTGCCACAATTTAAAATAGCGGGACACTTTGGTTTTGTAAAAACCCTGCACCTCATCAAAAGACAATTTTGGTGGCCATCTCTCAAAAAAGACATTGAAAACTATGTTGCTAGTTGCCCCATCTGTGCTGCTGCAAAAAGAAGGCAAGGAAAACCTCCAGTGGCAGAACTTTCAGCATGCTGGAAAGAGATCTCTATGGACTTTATAGTGGAGCTCCCTGAAAGTGCAGGAAATACTGTCATTTGGGTTGTAACTGATCTTTTTTCAAAACAGGTTCATTTTGTACCATGCCAAAAGATCCCAACAGCCAAGGCCTTGGCAAAGATGTTTTTAATACACATTTATCGCCTTCATGGAGCTCCCCAACGGATTATCTCAGATGGGGTGTACAATTCACATCCACATTTTGCCGGGCGTTTTTAAACCTATTAGGCTCCACCCAGGGGTTGTTGTCATCAAATCACCCCCAGACTAACGGTGGATCTGAACGATCGAACAGCGTGTTAGAACAATATTTAAGATGCTTTATTAATTACCAACAGGACAATTGGACTGACCTTCCTTTTGCAGAGGTAGCATACAACAACCGTCCACAGCAGCACTGGTTTCACCCCATTCCAGGTAGCCACAGACCAAGAATTCAACTCCATGCCAGAACTACCCACCAAGGAACCTGAAATTCCCTCCCTTAAGGAGTGGATTAATAATTTGCAAGACACTTGGCCAGTGGTCAGACTAGCCTTACAAGAGGCTAGAGCAGCTTTCAAAGCTCAAGCAGACAAAAAAGTTGTGATCCTAAACCATTCAAAGTTGGGGATCGCATATATTTGTCCACAAAATTCCTAAAATTGTTGCAACCCTCTAAGAAACTGGGACCTAAATTCATTGGGCCATTTTCCATCTCCATAATTATTAATCCTGTTATGGTAGAGCTTCTACTTCCCAAAACACTTAGACAGATTCATCCAGTATTTCACTGTAGCCTACTCAAACCAGATATTACTTCGAACCTTAGACTCCTCCCCTTCTCACACCTCCAGCTCCCATTATGGTACACGGGGAACAACATTTTGAAATTAAAGATATCCTTGATTCGCGCACTCACCGTGGATCCACAGTGGCTTGGAAACACCTTCCTTCCTCAGCTTGAAAACATCTTCCTGCCTCAGAAAATGAGTGGGTAGCCAAACGACGTTTAAAAGCACCCACATTACTACGGAAGTTCCACCTGAAATACCCTCACAAACCATCCTAAGTTGTAAATGTAACACATGTTTTATGTCTTCCAGGTGTATTTATCATATTTTTGAGGAGGGCAGATCCATGTTTCTGCCATTCTTCAATTGGGGAAGAAGGGGGGAGGGAGTTGGTACAAGTAATCCTTTTTGATGTAACCTGAATATATTAAATCTTATATTGAATCTGTATAACTTGCACATGATACACATGATATCTCTTGGAGAGATAGCAAGAGGAGAAGGGACCAAAAAAATTCTGGAAGATACTCCCTGGGGAACTCTTCTAAGATATGTTCCCAGAGAAGGGGAGTGGGGAATTAACATGTTGGTTCTTTGTTGGACTAAATCCACATCTAAATAAGGGGAAGGGGTTCTAACTCCCTTTATCTATTCCTGTACGCCTGGAAGCATCTTAGATTCTGCTTTGATTAGTAATGGATTCACTTCCTTTCAATAAAGAATTCCTTTTGAAATACCTAGTTTTCAGAAGTTCATTCTTTTTGGTTGAAGGGAAAAGTCCATTGTTTACAGACCTGTTCTTTGAATACGGAGAGACAAAATTAAAAAATAAGATTCAGACCAAATATTAAGACATTTTTGACAGAGCATTAAGCTGTTTGCCTAAAACAGAGGTGGGGAACTATGGTCCCTTTATGACTTTGGACTTCAACTTCCAGAATTTCTCAGCCATCATAAGTCATAAAAGGGACATAGTTTCCCACCTCTGGCCCAAAACAATATTGTATCCCTCAAACAGGTTGGATAATCCCTGTTAAGAAAGGATTCTTACATAGAATTATACAACATCCATACAATTCCTTCCAGCTCATATATTTCATGATTCCACATTTGTAGTCAATTTATATTCATTTGCTCTTGAAATATTTTTAATTTCAGCTAAATGCAGTAGTATGGCTCACAGAAGTCTTAATCAAAATGTCTTAGTTTGAATTTAAGAATATGCTCTCATTGTCTTGCAGGCCTTGAAAGCAGATTTAGTACCCTATCTCCTAAAATTGCTTGAAGGTGTTGGCCTTGAGAATCTGGAAAACCCTTCAGCTACAAAAGCTCAAATTGTTAAAGCACTGAAATCAATGACTCGCAGTTTACAGTATGGAGAACAGGTAAAATCCCAAACATGTCTTAAATTCATTTTAGAGCACATGGAATAAGATGATTCATTGTAACATTTATTTTGAAAATACAAGTTCTTCTGACTGGTAAAGTTATAAAATCTAAGGTTTTAGTAAAATCAAAAATGACACTAAGCTAATTTCCATAAGTGAGCCCTCTCCGACCTGTACAGCAAATACAATTTTTTCTCTATTTTCCCACTTTTGTAGGTGAATGAAATCCTGTCTCAATCTTCTATATGGAGTGCCTTCAAAGATCAGAAACATGACTTGTTCATATCTGAAACTCAGACAGCAGGATACCTCACAGGTCAGTGTACATTTACAGTGAGGGTTCCTTCCTTGTCTGTCTGTTCTTGAAAGATCACTTAATTGACTTCTAGTTGGTTTTCATGTAGAATTGTTAATGAAATTGCTACATAGTACAATACAGACTAAAGTGATGTTCCCATTCATCATTTCTTCTGAGGGTTTACATCTGAATAGATGATTATGAAAGCAGCAACAAATACTTGAAGGGTCTAAGGAATAAATATAAAGGTAACTTCCTTTCAAACCCATCTTTAATTCTCAAAGGATTACAAGATTATGTTTCAAACATCAGACCACAAAGCCTCAAAATGTGATAAAGTTATGCTTCACTTTTTGCTTTGAAGTGCTTTGCCATCTGTACTTCCCTTGCTTCCGGTTTCTTTTTCCTTCAGGTATCTCCTCTCCTTCCCTTCTATCTGGTAGCAGTCCCCTTCATCTCAGAAGTGGGCTTTAGATCTCCTTTGGCAGGCAGCTTGCTAAACTTCTCTCTTGCATTCACTAAAGCAGGTAGATACCATTTTGCTCAGTACATGTAGCCTCTGTGCTATCCCACAGATTATATGCTTACAAGGTCCATGATGTACCATTGTAGCAAACATAGGCTGTTTTAAATTGGTACAAAATGCTGTACTTGCTGCTGTGCTTTTGGGGTCATTGACTTCAGGGTGCCAAATTACAGCTGTATAAATAAGAATTTTTATAATTATATGTGTAAAAACCTATTTTCAATTATGTCAAAACATTATCTAAAGAACGCTTGAAGATACATATGGGAAGGATGGAATTCTGAACTCTGATAGCAGACTGCTTATAATTAATCTAGCTAAAGGGATTTGAAAATAAAAACTGCCATGCCACAGATAAAACAAGTAATCTTAGTCTGGTCTGAACTGACCTAACAACATACTCAATATTGTGGTGTTTTTTTCTTCCTTGTGGAACAGGTCCTGGAGTTGCTGGCTACCTTACTGCAGGGAGGCCTTCATCTGTTATGCCCAATGTTCCACCTCCTGTAGATCATGAAGCTGGAGATATTGGCTAAGGGATATGAATGGCCTACACAAGGGACTCAAAGGCAAAGATTTATTGGTTTAAACTTTTAGAATAAATTTTCCCTGCCTTTCCCAGTTTCAAAACAGTGTTATTCCTTTTTCTATGAATATTTTTTTTAGAAAATTTACAATTCTACTGCATTGTAACATAAGAAAGTACTTTGTGGATCAGCCTAAAAGAGTACACAAGATTTTTTTTCTTGCTGTACATAAGCACATTTATTTCTTTATATTTTTGTTTACAAGACTGTGAATTGAAACAATTTTCTTAGTATTTTGTATTATATGAACTAGCATGACTGAAGTTGAACTGCAGTCTCAAAGAATTGGCTAAATCATTTGATTCTCCCAAATTGCACTAGAAGTTTCTTTCTTCAATGCTTCAAGTTGGACTTGATCATCCTCTGAGAACTTGACTGGCTTGATGTTGTTTGTCTATATCCCCAATCATTAGCATAAATAAGATCCTTGTGTGTTTAACTGGATTTACCAAATCAAAAAACTAAAATACAGCAAAATGATATTTAAAAATTACATGGTATATAAAAGCATTGTGTCATTGTGATATGTTCTATACATTATTCAGTATATAAAACTTTCTATATTGAATGTACATTATACAAATCATTCATATGTACATAAAATTTAAAAGAATAAAGGGAACCGAAAGCCTTGTTGAAACAAGCTTGTATTACTGTTTTATTTCTTGGTAAAGCTAAAAGGAAAATCAAATAGTTTTATGAATACTGATCTAAAATTGTATATTTTTTTCTGTTAATACTGGCTCTGATGGCATGAGGTAAGACAGAATTATTCAGTTATTTTTCAGAGTTCTAGCTAGAAATCACAAGAACTATCAACAACAGAGACAAAAACTGTTATGTTTCTACAAAACATAACTTGGGAATTGTAGGGGAAAAATTAGATCGGAATTTTCCTCCACTATATGCAGTTATATTTGAGCAAATGGTTAACACTGTTTCAGCTCTTGTATGAGTGCCAATTAATCCTTTTGTGAAACTGACAACAAAGAAGCCCATGGATTGCAGTGTGTAATTAAATAAATGTATTTATTTTTAATAAATTTTATTCAGTTTCTATTAATTACATTCCTTAGTGCTTAATAAACATTGTGTTGTCTGGGTATTTAATTTGCTTAACAATACAAATACAACTCTTACTCTCCACTCCTTTTTTCCAGCCACTGGTTAATTAAATTCGAAGTTTGATAATATTCTTTGTCTTCTTTCTGTTTGATTATACACACACACACACATTTTTCTTTAACATAAAAACTCAAAATCTATATGAACAGCGTGTTGTCTGTGTAGTTATTTTTGAACAACAAAAAAGATAATATAGATAACAATAATCACATAGTAATAGTAATATTAGCTTATCCATAATAGTAAACTTTCATTATATAATTAATCATTCTCTTAATCTCTTTAGTTTCTACCTTGGTTTCTCTTAACCATTGATAAAACAAGTCCCATGTTAAAAAGTATTCTGTTTCTTCCTTCTTTATTTTGAGTGTTAATCTATCCATCTTTGTGCATTCTAATTTTTTTATAACACTCATCTATAGGGATCTCTTCATTTTTCCACTGTTGTGCAAAAAAAAAATTCTCACTGCTGTTAACACATGTAAAATTAGATATGAATTCCCTTTATTATACTGTTCTAGTAAAATACTCAACAAAAATATTTCTGGTTTTAAATCAAATAGCAATAGCACTTAGACTTATATACTGCTTTATAGTGCTTTAAGTGGTTTGCTGAGTCAGCATTTTGCCCCCCTTTTGGGTCCTCCTTTTACCAACCTCAGAAGGATGGACAGCTGAGTCAACCTTGAGCCTGGTGATATTTAAGCTGCCAAATTGCAGGCAGCCAGCTGTGGTCAGAAGTAGCCTGCAGTACTGCATTCTAACCACTGCGCTATCACAAATCCAAAATCTGGCAATCCAAACTCCCCTTTTACAGTCTTGTAGCATTTTCAATCTTATTCTTGCTCTTTTCCCTTGCCAAATGTATTTTAACATCATTTTATTTAGCTCCTCAAAGTAATTTTTTTCTAACTTTATCGGAATTGTTTGGAACAAAAATAATATTCTCAGTAAGTTATTCATTTTTATTACAGCTATTCTTCCTACCATCAATAATTGCAAATATCTCCATTTCTCCAAATCTAGTTTAATTTGTTGCAACAGCTTAGAATAATTATCTTCTTTAATGGTTGCAGAACTTGCTGTTAATTGAATTCTGAAGTATTTTACTTTATTAACTATCTGAATGTCTGTCTTCATCAATTCTTTTTTGTTTGTTTATCTGTAACATTTTGACTAGTATCCTAGTTTTCTCTTCATTATCAATACTGCAACTTTACCATATTCTTCCATATGTTTTTTTATTAATTTGTGTCCAGTTCAGAGGTGGGATTCAGCCGGTTCGGACTGGTTCGAGTGAACCAGTTGTTACGGTTTTGCGCAGTTCAGATAACAAATTGCACCACTGGCTGGCACCATCCACCCTGCCCCCTCCCAGTCACTTCTCCTGCCTTGGCCGGTGCCTAGAGTCATGCCCGAGACATAGCTGCTGTTCTCTGGTTCCCTCACCTTGATCACACAGCCCAGCTGATCTCTGCCTGGTGAGTCTCCCTTTGTTTCTCACCCAGATGCCTCCCAGCCTGCTTGCCTGCCTTCCCTGCTGCCTTCTCACACAGTACCCATGACCCAGCCTGCTGACATGCCTTCCCATGCGATTCTTGCAGCCCAGCCTGCTTGCCTGCCTTCCCTGCTGCCTTCCCATGTGGTGCCCATGGCCCAGGTGCTTGCCTGCCCTCTTTGCGGGGAAGGGAAGCAGCTGCGCTGCCGCTGCCTTTCATTGGGGCGCATGGAACGAGACAGACCACCTCTTGCCATCTTTTCTCCCCACCATTGCAGGGCATGGCAGGGCTTCCTGCCCGTTGCTTAGCCACCCACCCACCTCAATACAATTTGGGAGTGTGGCAGGTGGAGTGTGAGAGAAAAAGTATTCCTGCTTGACTACCAGGCCAACTGGCTTCTTCCAGATAGCTTTTGCTCTGTCTTTCAGTGTCAGCCATTTAAGACAAGGTTTTTATTGGCAGAAGAGCTTTCTCCACCCACCATTGTCCAGATGTTCTCACTTTCCCAAATAACCCAAGCATTTCTTTGCCCACCTGATTTCCAGCTCCATCGCTGCATACAGGGAAACAAAAGCTTGTGAGGGGCTAAAAAAAATTTCAATCAATTCCAACTTCTCATTTTAAAAAAGATCTCATGAAGTTGGAATTAATGAGTGAATTTTTTTTAGCCCCACACAAAGTTTTCTTTCCCTGCACATGATGGCGAGGAACACAATGGAGCTGGAAATAAGGTAGGCAAAGAAATATTTGAGAGAAGCGAGGGCATCTGGATGGTGGTGGGTGAAGGAAAGCTCCGTCATGCAGGGCTGCAAGGGTGAAATGGGCAATGGAGCGGCCGGCATGAGGTAAGGAGGCCACTTTCCCCCTCTTCTCCCTGCTCCTCCTTCCCACATGCTGGTTGTTCCAGTTCCCATTTTTACATTTCAGTTGGTGGCTCTGTTGGCAACGAACAAAATAACCCCATCGCATTGCGTCTCCTGCCAAGCATGCCCAGCCATGTGTAGCCTTTCCTTCGCCCATGCGTTTTCCCGCCATTTCCCGCTTGCCTTTCTTCCCCAGAAGGTAGTCTGCTTGTGACCATTTCCCGCCATTTCCCAGTTGTCTCTGAATGCTCTCCTCCCAGGCCTCTTGCCGATGGCTTCCCCAGCACTTCTTCATGTAGCATTGAGCTCCTTGGCTTTTGAAATCCAGTGCCGCTTCTCTAACTGCTGAGCCTGAGCAGCTGATCCAAGAGTGATGGATTTCAAAAGCCAAGGATCTCAGTGCTACAAGGAGAAGTGCTTCCTCGCCATTGACAAATATCACAGGGCATTGCTGGACCTGAAGGGGCTGTTGCTGGCCCAGGAAGACTCTGAGGATGCCACCACTTTGACTGCCTCCTCCACAGGGGCTACCGGCCTGGCAAACATGGATGAGCATCGAAATCTACTGTTACAACAGCCTGGCAGGTATAGGGTGGTCACTTTTGTGAGGTTTTGTCACAGGGTGGGTGGGAAAGGGGTGGGAGAATGGTGAAGGGGGAAGATTAATTTTTTTAATAGATTAGAAAAAATGAGGGACTTTTGAGGAGAAAGCCCTGCACATTTGTGGTGTTGGAATGGACTATATGGCAACTCATGGTGATCCTATAGATTTTATATGTTGGAATTAAGCTCTTGGAAACTTTTGGAACTATTCACTTTTGGTGACTGAAAGTAAAAGGTATTTAATGGCAGTAGTTAGAAGTACCTTAGAATTGAAAACTATTTTTGGCAGCAATGCTTAATGAAAATAAAATCATTGGACCCTGTTTCCACACAATTACTGTATTTTCCAATTATTTAAATAAGTTCATGTGATAACTTATCCTACAAACTCTTCATGTTGACCCTTTTGATAGGCTCCAAATTTGCAGAAAGGGTCCTCTAAGAATGGGCATTGGTATAATTACCTGATAATGGCCTTTCTATCTACGCTGCAAGAAAGTCCAGGAATGGGTTAAGCTCCTCTGTTAGATCCATGTATCTGCCATTCTTCAATGGAAGAAGAAGGGGGGAGGGAAGTTGGTATAAGTAATCCTTTTTTATGTAACCCGAATATATTAAATCTTATATTGAATCTGTATAACTTGCACGTGATACACAACTGGAGGACTGAAGCCAGATGTCTAGAAACTTGTCACCTCTTGAAGAGACAGCAAGGGCAGAAGGGACCATAAAAATTCCAGCTCCAAAAGATAAGCCCTGAGAAACTCTTCAAAAGATCGTTCCCAAAGAAGGGGAGGGGGGAATTAACATGTTGGGTCTTTGCCAAAATGCACATCAAGATAAGGGGAGGGGTCCTAACTTCCCTTATCTACCACTGTATGCCTGGGAGCCATTAGAATTTGTTTTGAATCCTGCTGGAATCATCTCATTTCAATAAAGAATTGCTTTTGAAACATCCAGTGATCAGAAGTTCATTCTTTTCAGTTGAATGGGAAAAATCCAGAAGCTGACATCCTCCTCCCGGTGTCATAGAGCTGAGTCTGCCACTATAAAAAAGCCAGCCCTGGCTGGCCCACCCACCTTTTAGGTGAGGATACTTGACAGATGTAATGTGACTCTGGAAGATAAGAAATTAATTTCACCCCTCCCCAACCATCAAAACCAGATGTATAGGGTGGGGCTGGACTCTCTTGCAGCGTAGATAGAAAGGGCATTCTCAGGTAATGATACCAATGCCCATTCTCATCCATGCTGCCTTGAGAGTCCAGGAATGGGACATATCAAAGCCTGCATGTCCATGGGAGGGGCAATGCCTGTGCCAGTCACTCCCACTGAGGAACCACCTGTTGAAGCGCCCTCCGACCAAACGATGCCTGGACTGAGGCAAATGAATCCAGGCGATAATGCCGTATAAACAGCAAAGGCAAAGCCCAGGTAGCCACTCTGCAGATCTCCTCCAGCAACACTTGAGTAGACTAGGCGGCCAAAGTAGCCACACTCCTAGTGGAGTGGGCAGTGACATGTCTGGGGACTGGCATGGACAAAGTTTGGTACGCCTTGGATATACAATGTCTAATCCACCTACCAATTGTCAATGAAGTCACCTTGTTCCCCAGAGTAGAGTTATGAAACAACACAAACATGGCTTCAGATTTTCGAAAGGCTGCCGTCCATTTGATGTAAATTCAGAGGGCCTGCCTCACATCCAGCGTATGCCACCTGTGTTTCAATTCATGTTGTGGTCTGGGGCAAAAGTCTGGTAACACAACATCTTGCACCCAGTGAAACCAAGTGTTTATCTTAGGGACAAATGTGAGGTCTAACCTAAGAACTACCCTGTTCTGATGGAAAAGACACAGGTCCTGTCGTACCGAAAGTGCCACTAATTTCAACACTCCTTGCCAAGGTAATGGCCACTAAAAATACTACTTTGAGGGACAGCATTTGTAGAGATACAGATCTGAGGGGCTCAGAAGGGGGCCTCATTAGAGCTTGTAAAACTTTAGATAAATCCCAAGTGGGAAATCTATGTACAACAGGAGGTCAAAGGTTAGATGCCCCCCTTAGGAACCTGCACACCGAAGGGTGATGGGACAGAGAAGCATATCCCTCCCAGGATAGAACAGAGGAGAGAGCCGCTACCTGGCGGCGAAGCGTGTTTAGGTCCCTTGTCTAAGCCATCTTGTAGGAACATTAGCACCTCTGCCACAGAAGCAGAAGAGGGGGCTCTGGACGAAGGAATGCACCAGGGGCAGAAGGCCCTCCAAGTCGCATCGTAGATGCACATAGTAGATGGCTTTCGGGAAGCTTGTATGGTGTCAATCACCCTGTCAGGAAAGTTGGAAGCCCTCATAGATTGCCGCTCAAGCACCAAATGGTTAAGCTGAACCACTGGGAGTTCAGGCAAAGTATTGCCCCCTGCTGCAGGGAGATCCTGGAAGTTGGGATCTTCCATGGCTGACAGGTAAACCACAGACAGGTTTACTAGATCTGCGAACCAGGGTCTCCTGGGCCAATGGGGCTCCAGGAGAATTAGCTCTGCCTTTTCCTCCAACAACTTCCGAATTATATCTGGAATAATGGGAAGAGGGGGAAAGGCGTAGAGGAGACCCAGAGGCCAGGTGCTCCACTCCCTGGGTTGGAAACCTGGTGAAGAACCTGCCCATCTGGGCATTCTGAGGAGTGGCAAAGAGGTCTACGGACGGAGGACTGAATCGGCATGACAAGTCCCAAAACAGAGAGGGGTAGAGACTCCATTCTGCCTGGTCTACTGTGGACTGACTCAACCAGTCGGCCTGGACATTGTCGACCCCCGGTGCCCATGTCCCCAGGTGCTCTGCCTCTCTCAAGGCCCTGGACCTGGTCCCCCCTTGCCTGTTGACATGGACCTTTGCAGCCACATTGTCCATCATGACTAGCACATGGTGACCAGCCACCCTGTTCCAGAAGTGTTTCAGGGCTAGGAAAATAGCCCTGAGCTCCAGCCAATTTCTTTCTGCCTGTGACCAACAACCCTGGGCTATTTCTCCCTCCAGATGCCCCCCCACCAACTGTGGAGATTGGCATCTGTGGTGAGCCAGATCCTGTCTGGCTTCTTGAATGTAAGACTCCTCTCTAGGGC
This sequence comes from Notechis scutatus, assembly GCF_049901735.1. NCBI lineage: Eukaryota > Metazoa > Chordata > Lepidosauria > Squamata > Elapidae > Notechis > Notechis scutatus. Next base: position 56,176,569 of record NC_142025.1, on the reverse strand, counting down.
CATGCGAAGGACCGAAGGACCTGAGAAGGAACCTGTACCCTTAAGGTAGAATGGCTGGTTCCTACCCATTGAAAGGGGAGCAAGAACCATTGGAGTTCCCGGGCATGGAGATGGGCCTACAGGGTGAGTCCAATGCAGGAGATCTTTCCCAGGATCTGGGACAGTAGAGACAATGGGACAGTGCTCTGACTCTGATTCTAAAGGATGCAACTGTGAAGGCCCTCCCCTCAATCTGGGGAGAGAAACACCTCAAAGAGTGATGTATCTATAATCGTCCCGAGGTGAAGCAACCTGGTCGTCGGTGAAAAGTGATTTTTCCTTAGGTTGATCGAGAACCTGTGGTCACATAGGCTCTGCAATGTGACGTGAAGGTTGCAATGAGCTGAGTGGATCAACTACGACTGGATGAGTATGTCGTCCAGGTAGCACTGGACCCTCACTGGAATGGTGTGAAGCAACGCTGCCAAAGCTGCCAAGACTTTCATGAAGATCCTTGGGGCTGACGAGAGACCGAAGGGTTGTGCCCGGTACTGGAAATGGTCGTTCTGATAACAAACATGGAGAAACTGGCGATGAGGCCAGATAGGAATATGGAGGTAAGCCTCCTTGAGGTCTATAGAGGAGAGGAGGTCGCCCTCCCAAACACTCTCAAGGATAAATGCAAGGTCTGCATTTTAAAATGCCTGTATGGGATAAATTTGTTTAAGAATTTAAGGTCCAAGATGGCTTGCCACCTTCCAGAGGCCTTTGGGATCATGAAGAGGTGAGAATAGAAGCCTTGCCTTCGTTGATCCTCAGGAACCAGTTGAATGGCTCATATGTTGAGATGTTGGATTGCCGATTCCATAAGGGCCCATTTAGAACAGTCCCTGGAGGTAAGGACAAACCATCATGGAGGTGGGGAGAGAAACTCCAGTTGGAGGCCTGACCTCACTGTCTCAAGAACCCAGGTGTCCAATGTAGACTCCTCCCATCTGGAGGCAATGAAAGCCAAATGGCTTCTGATGGAGGGGGAGAAGGGGCATTCATTTTGAGCATCTGAATGAATGACCTCCTTCCCCTTGAAAGGGCCGCTTACCGGGGGGCCTGTTGCTGTCTGCCGGAAGCTTTAGGATGCTATTCTTGGCAAGCAAGGAAAGGACCTCTGATCTTTAGAGAACAGAGAGCTGGTTTCGGGTCTGAAAGATGAGGGGTAAAAATATGGCCTTGGGCAATACTCGGACCTCTTCCTTGCTGAAGAGAGGACCTTCCTCTTGTCCTTGGTCTCCGTCAAGTATGGTTCAAGGACATCGCCAAATAGCTTATCACCCCTGCACGGAGCCGATGCCAACTTCCATTTACGGCGGGGTTGGATTGCCAGTTGCACAGCCAAAGTAGCTGCCTGGCCACCACTGAAGAAGCCATGGGCCTGGAAGCGAACTTGGCCGAGTTCCGAGTGCTGTCTGTTGTAAACTCCACTGCCATGATTATCTTATTGAGATCTTGGTGTGCTCTGAATTCAGTGGCCAGGAGCTTCTCCTGAAGCTGGTGAAGCCAGAGCAGTGAAGATGTCATAAAAAACTAGGGTGCCATTGATGCTCTAATCACCCAAGCTGCTGCCTGGTGAGTGTGCTTGAGGGTCTGCTCAAATCGTTTGTCCTCTGCCTTGAGCATATCATCTGGTTTGGTAGGGGTGCCCAAGGAAGAAAACAATGCCATCACTGGAGCATCCACTGAAGGCATTAGCAGGGCATTGGCCAGGGACGGGCCCACGTTATAGAATCATCTGTTGTGAGCAGATGGGCTAGGCCCTGCCCCTGGAGAGGTGCACTGTTCTTTCACTAAATCAAGGAAAATTAGTGGGGAGGGGAGAACCTCCACTGGCTTGGAGAACAACGAATCAGTGTGACCAGATGTGGTCACCTGTGGTTCTGGGGCCACCTCCTCAGGGCTTAGCTAAGCAGTGACCAAAGTCTTGTGTAACAAAGGCTTGAATAAGGAAGGCCTAAAAACCCCTGCTAAGGGAGGCATATTGGGGTCTATAAGTTCCCCTTCCTCTTTCTCAGAATGACTAGAGCGACTATGGTCAGAGGCCTTGGTAAATAGTCTTCCTCTTCTTCCTCCCCCCACTCTGAATGGGAGGGCTAGAAAAAAAACGGCTGTCTGGAAACACCCTACTGAAAGAGGGGGACCCCTTGGAGAAAACCCTGGTGTAACAAGGCCAAGCCTCCCCCTTGTGGGTAAAGGAATTGTTTAATTGTTCTGCTAGGCCCTGCCTTATGGCTACAGAGACCATTTCCCTAAGGTCCTCAGGCCTATTCTCCTCAGGATGTAGGCCCGCAGCTGTGGGAGTGTAGGTTGCTGCCCCCCCTTGAGATCCCTGACCACCAAGGAAGGAAGGGCCAGCCCCCCAGGTAGCCTGTCTAGAGGAAGACCCTGATCTGCTTAGGTCCTGGGGAAACTGTTCTTCCTCTACTCTCTCTGGGGACCAAGCTAACAGGTGACTGGGAGCAGACTCACACACCCCCGGAAGAAACTTCAGGGCTAACGTGAACCTCCCCAGAGTGAGAAACCTGTTGAATCTGGGCCTGCATCTGTGCCAAAGTCTTTGCAAACTGCTTCTCAAGTGCAGCCCTCTTCTCAACTGTAAGCTCCAATTTTGAAGTCTTTCTGGGAACTAGGGCCTTGACTGATTTTTGCAGCAGCCTCTCTGTTGGCAGAATGACCTCTTTGTCTTTTTTTCTTCCTCAAAGGGGCTTCAAAGTCTTGGGTGTCTTCCAAACCTTTGGGGCCAGGTTGGGGGGCTTCCCTCTCCATCTTGCTAACAGAGCAAACACCAATGGTGCTTTGAGCTTCCCCCACGTAGGTGCTGCTTGTTGCTAAGGCTAGGTGAGTCCAGAGACTGTGAAGCCTTGGGGAAGCACTTTCCCCCGAAACAAAATGGCCACCTGGCACTTCCAAAATGACTGCCCACCACATAGAGTGGCCCTGGGACGACCTCACCACCTTCTTCACTCTTTAGGCTCTTACCAGGCCCCGAGCGATCAAGAGAGCTATCTGCAGCCAGTGTTTTGTTTAGAAGTGCGTCCACCTGTCTTCTAAAAGCAGACAAGCATAGGATTGTGCATTGCTATGGTGGACAGGGATGCATTTGTCTGCAATTCTTTAAACAAAATATGGCCTTTTCTGGGGAAGAAAGGCAGCTGCATAATCCCAGGAAACTGCATAATCCCAGGGGGGGAAATGCAGCTGCCTTAAAGAATTGCAAACGGGTGCAGCATTCCTTTCTTTATGCTCTCCAAAATATTTTTTGCATTTGAAAATGTAGTGATACAGTACAAGAGGGCAAGTAAGAATACACAATCAAGAAATGTTATTTGAAATAGGTGCTTTGTAAATTTATCTGTGGCAAGTCTTCCTAGCCACTGTTTTGCAAAAGCATTCACAACAATAAATATCTATCAGAATCCAAATATAGGGTTCCAACTTTAGGTGACATTTATGTCTGCTTATTTTGCTTCTACTATTTATATTCCATCATTATTTTATAAGTGATTCATTTTATAAGTAAAGAAATAAGTGATAAATCATCATTTTATAATTATTCCTGAAGTGGAAGAAACAATTACATAAAATGCCTCAAATTTAATTGAATATATAATTACAATTAAACCAAAGATGCAATTCCAATAAATTAGAATTTGTTCACAGAAATTTCCAGATTAACCCATGACATTTCCAGCAAGTGATAGGAAAACTCTTTTTCCACCCAAGGCCCAGAAAAAATAGTACTGCGTTAAATAGACTATAGGCATGAAGGTTAAAAAAAAAAAAGATATATGCAGTGTTATCTTCATTTTAGATGTCTCAGGGGTTTTGTGGTTCCCTGTGTTTTCTTGTCTGTGGGAAACTGATCCAACTGGCTCTTTGAGTGTTTAAGGTTGCAGACCCCTGCTCTCTCTGTGTGTGCGTGTGTGTGTATGTAAAAGGCAGCACTGACCACTGATCATACCAGCACAAGAACAGGCACTAAGCACCAGACCCATAGAAGCAGGGATTTACCACACTAGATAGAACCCAAGGGGTAGATCAGTGTCTCTCAGCTGAAAGATATATGGATTTTAATTCCCAGAATTTCCCAGCCAGCAATCGAGGAGTTTCCACAGAAGATCGTGGAGAATAATAGAGCTAAGAATCTGTGGGAGATTCAGATCCAGAAGGACAGGCAGGCATTAGATAATCAACCAGGCACTGTAATACTAGACAAATTAATAGACAAAGACCAGAAGAGCTCAGGCAAGTGGAGCGAGGCACCTCTCAACATTAGTGATGTCCCGCCCAGTCACAAGCCCACCCAGTCATGCCCATCCAGTCATTAGTCATTAACAAACACCAGTTGTTAAATTATTTGAATCCTACCATTGGTCCAGTTTCTTGTGGTTATTCTAAAATAAATGCTTTAGCTGTGTCCCATACATTTTATAATGAAGCCTCTTCTTTTTTATTCTCTTTAAAAAAGAAATCCATTTTTTCCATTCCTTGTTTAATATTTTTCCCTTTAATATAGATTCAACATCCATCTCAATTTTTTATTTTGTCCCTTTCATTTAACTTTTATTGGATTGCGGTCCGCCCATATATTCATTTCTATTTCTATCTCTTGTACATTTGCTATTAATTCCAGCAACATCCATATCATATCTATTCTTGACCATGCTTGATGTCTATATGAGTAAAATGTATATTGATTTTTCTTTGGGTTTTTTCTCTCCATATATTTTGAAGACCTATTTCTTCCGCCATTTAAAAAAAATCCTTGGAAGAGTTTTTCTTGCCTTTTGCCTATTTTACTAATTCTATAATCAAGTTTTGCATCTACAATTGTGTTGAAATCTCTTACCACACAAATAATCCATTTCAGTTATGGAGTTATTTTCATATGAAGTTTTTAATAAAATTCTTCTTGTTTATTATTTGGTGCATATGAAAAGTGTTCGCTTTTGGTTTATTATCAATTAATATACTCCCTACTTCATCTATATAAATTTGTTTAGCATTTATTGTTTCCTTTATATATAAAGCCCCCCCGCCTTCTTTTGTTGTGCTAATGAAAAATATAATTTCCAATTTTTGGCATTTTCCAGTAGTTCCTTATGTTGTTTTATAATATGAACTTCTCATATAGCTTGTATGTATTCTTCCATGTCTACCTTCATCTGCTGCTTGTTTATCTGTAAAGTATCAGCCAACAACTCTTGCCAAGATGTCAAGGTTTTTTTCCTCTTCAATATTTTGAAATCTCATGAAGTAAGCAGTCTTCTCCATTTCCAACATCACCACAATTTCCTCTAGCTCAGTGGTCGCTAACCTTTTTCAGCTCCTGTGCCGATAATTCCATTCCTTTGTATATGTGATCTGCGCGCCAATTCCTCAGATTCGGAATAATGTCAGCGTGTGCTCCCTTCAAGATCCAAGAAAGAAAGAAAGAAATACTCAAGACTCCATGGGTTAGAGCAAAGTTATCCTTTTACTGGAAATCAAAGTGGAAGCTACAGATTTAATTCCGAATCTGAGGAATTGGCGTGCAGATCACATATACAAAGGAATGGAATTGTTCCCACCCCCCAAAGTCCAAATGACTCTTCCAATTAAAAGTTCTGAATATGATCATGCGGCCATCTTCAGGTGGTGATGAGGCTTCTGTCCGTTGACCTTGACATATTTTGATAAAGGTTTGCAGCTGCGCAAAGGGGATAGAAGCTAGCCAAGAAATGGAAAGTTAAAGACAATTCATACACCGCCTCCCCTTTCTATCCACAGCAAAGGAATGCAAAACACCTCCAGCTCTCTTCCCCTCCAAGTTACCCCTCCCCCCATTGCTAATGACAGTCAAAAGAAATAGCATAGCATAGCAGCAGAGAAGATGCAGTAGATAGGATGCAGAAGATATAAGATGTAGAAGATATCTTGAGGCTGACATGCGCGCTTACTCACTCGCTTGCGCATGCTCATGTGCCAGCACCTAGAAAGCAATGCATGCTGGGGGCCCCCATGCCCCCTGTGCATGTGCGCGCAACCACCTCACAAACTGCATGTCTGCACATGCGCACGACTTCCTCCTCGTGCACCACACATCTGCGCATGCATGCGCAATTCCGTGTGCACTGTCTGCGCATGTGCGTGTGACTGTGTGTTGTGCATCTGAGCATGTGTGCGCAATTCCCACGCCGTGTGTCTTTGCACGTGCATGACTCCCTTGCGCACGTGTCTGCGCATGCCCGCATGGTTCCCCCTCGCACACAGCATGTCTGCGCATGTGCATGTGATCCCTTCATGCGCAGCACATCCCTGTGCATGCACACAAGTACCCCGCACACACACCCTCCACCCTCTGTGCATGCTATATCTCATCTACATTTTTCTCTGCTTGTTTTGATTTCTCTTCTATTATCTGGATCCTTTGTTTATTTTTTACTATCTATTTGATCTCTTTACTTGTCCATTTCTGCAGTCTAATATTTTCTTAATTATCTCTTCATCTTGAGGTGTTTCTTCATCTTTCCAATATTGTGCAAAGATAATCCTCAATGCTGTTAAAATATATAATACTAAATACATACTTCTCTTATCAATTTTTTTCTGATATCATCCCTAATAAAACCAGTTCAGGTTTAAAATCTACATGTTTCCCTATTATCTTTTCTAGCCATCTATGTATATTTGCCCCCCCAAAATTTGTTTTAGCACAAGTCCACCACATATGATAAAATGTGCCCATCTTTTGATTACATTTGCTAGACATATTTTTAAGCATTTTAGTTAACTTCGCAGGTGGTAAATGCCATCTATAAAGCATTTTATATAAATTTTCTTTATAAGAAGTTGCCATTGTTAATCTATAGTTCCCTTCCCTTAAATTTTGCCATTTCTCTAATCCTGTATTATAGCCAAAGTTTTTTCTCCATTGTACTATTGTGTCTTTTATTTGTTCATCCTCCATTTTTAAATTTAGCAAAAAGTCATATACCTTCTTAATTTTTCATCAGAGTTCAACAGTATCTTATCAAATGCTGTTTGTGCTTTATAGAAGCCATACTTTTTCGTATCTATATCATATCTAGATTATATTTGCAATTGAGACCACCATGATAGTATAATGCCCTGTTTTTCAAGCTCTTGCTTCAATTTTAATTTCTCTTCAATGTGTAAAACATCTTTATATATCATGATTTTTTTCAAGCTTCACCAGATTTGTATATAAAGTATATAAAGGCTTATATACTTTATATACAAAAACTATATAAAGTATATAAAGGCTTATATACTTATATATTTGGATATATTTTTTGTGTGGTCCTAATAAAATTTTGTCTAAAATCTGCAATTGGTTGTAGATTCCAAATTCTTTAGTGTCTTGTTTATATCTGCTGTGAATTTGAAGGTATACCCACTGATCAATTGTAAATCCTTGCTTCTTGTAATTCTTGTCGTGTTTTAAGTTTTCCTTGTGGGTCTAATAAATCTTTATATTTAATCATTTTTATGATGTCCAAATTATTAGGATGTACTATTGCCTCCATTGGGGATAGCCAGATCGGTATTTTTAAATAATGTTTTTTGCGTACTTTTTTCCAGTTGATTAATAGAGAGTCCCTGATAATATGCCTATGGAAATATGATTGCTTGGGTTTCCCAACATCCCACAAAAAGGCATGCCACCCTCTCTGCATGTCATGACCTTCTAGTAGTAGAGTCCTTTTATTGGTTAGACTCACCCATTCTTTTAGCCACATTAAGGTGGCTGCCATATGGTAAATTTCCCAATTTGGAAGGGCTAGTCCTCCTCTGCTTTTCAAATCTTGTAAAGCTTTTACGTTGATCCTAGCTTTTCTTCCCTGCCAAATGAATTTTAGTGTTGTCTTATTTAATTCTACGAAAAAGGCTTTATTTAGTTTGATTGGAATTGTCTGGAATAAATATAGAAATTTGGGTAATATATTCATCTTGATCGAAGCAATCCTACCCAATAATGAAAGCTGCAGCTTGCTCCAAGCTTCTAATTCTTTCTTAACTTGTTGAAGTAATTTGTCGTAATTGTTTTCTTTGAGCGATTTACTTTGTGGAGTTAGCCATATTCCTAAATATTTAACTTTTTTTGTCACCTGTATTCCCATCAATGCCTCTAACTCTTTATTCTGATCTTCTATTAGGTTCTTGGTCATTAATTTTGTTTTTTCCCTGTTTATTTTGAGTCCAGCAACTTCACCGAATCGTTCTATTTCTTCTAATAAGATATATCCTTTTTCTATGGGGTCCTCCAAGAAGAAGACCATATCATCAGCAAATGCTTGTACTTTGTATTCTTCTGATTTTATCCTCAAACCTCTAATTTCAGAGTTTTGCCTGATACATGTCAGAAGTGATTCTAGAGCAAAAATGAAAAGCAGAGGGGAGAGCGGGCAGCCCTGTCTGACCCCTTTTTCTATTTTTATAGGGCCAGTTTGTTCCCCGTTTATTAGAATATTAGCCTGTTGGGTATCATAGATTGTAGTTATAATGTTTTCGAATCTGGTGCCGAGCTTCATGTTATAGATTTTTTGGATTAGAAAGTGCCAATTTAGATTGTCAAATGCTTTTTCAGCATCTAAAAACATAAATGCGAACTGTTTCTCCGGGTGGGCTTCGTAAAATTCTAAAGTGTCTATCACTGTTCTTAGGTTATTCTTAATTTGTCGAAATGGGAGAAATCCGTTTTGATCTTTGTGGATGTATGAATTTAAAACTTGTTTTAATCTATTAGCTATAATAGAAGAAAATAGTTTGTAATCTGCATTTAATAGTGAGATTGGTCTGTAATTATTAATATATCTATGATCTAAGTCCTCCTTCGGAATCAGTGAAATTAAGGCTCCCCTCCACGAGTCCGGCATCCTGGCTGCTAAAAGTACCTCATTAAATACTTCCAACATCAGTGGTCCAATTTGATCCATGGTTATTTTATATAATTCTGCCGGGATCCCATCTGGTCCTGGCGACTTGTTGTTGCTTTGCTTCTCTATTGCTGTCTTCAATTCCGACCATGTAATATTTTTGTTCAGTAATTCTACCCATTCCTCTCCAATTGCTTTATCATTCGCTTCTTCTAAATATTTCCTTATTTTATCCTCGCTAATTTCTTCCTTTTTATATAATTTTCCAAAGTATTTATGGATAATCTCTTTCTTCCTCTCTATCTCGTGATGCAGATTGCCCGTCTCGTCTATTAATTGGTGTATCAGTCTCTTTTCTCTTCCTTTTTTGAATTTATGGGCTAACCATTTCCCTGGTTTGTTTGCATGCTCAAAGTAGATTTGTTTAGTCATTTTCAGGTTTATCTCCAATTTTTCTTGTTCGAGTAGATTCAATTTGTGTTTAGTTGTTGTTAGCTGGTTTTGTATTCTTTGATTTTTAGGATTTTTTTGTAGTTGGGCTTCTAAGTCCTTAATTTCTTGTTGTAAATTGTTTTGTTGGGCATACTTTCTTCTATTTCTCATGGTATTGTAAGATATTGTTATTCCTCTTATGCTTGCCTTCATTGTATCCCATATATTTTGTTTTGAGGTTGTTTCGTTATTATTTTCCTTTAAAAAAAATAATTTCCTCTTTCAACTTATTGATATATTTTTCTTCGTTTATTAAATGAGTATTTAATGTCCATCTTTTCTTTGGTTTTTTTCTGCCTCTCCAAGTTATTTGAATTGGATTGTGGTCGGCCCATTCATTTGGTAAGATCTCGCTTTTTAAAATTTCATTTACTAATTCACCATTCATCCAGGCCATGTCTATTCTTGTCCATATTTTGTGTGGGTTAGAATAGTAAGTAAATTGGTTGTCCTCTGGGTTTAATTTCCTCCATATGTCTACTAAATTCAGTTCATTCATCATATCCTTACAAGACTTCGAAAATTCTCTTTTTCCTTTTTTATTCTTACTCGCATTACTATGATCTTTTCGATGGTCAGCAATAGAGTTGAAGTCCCCTACCATACAGATGTTGCTTATTTCAAAGCCTATTATTTTTTGGTGGAGGTCTTTAAAAAATTTACCTTGGTCATCATTTGGAGCATAAATTACTACCAGTAAGAATGTAATAAAATTGATCGAAATTTGTACAACCAGAGTTCTTCCTTCGGGGTCGGACCAAATCAACTCCGCTTTTAAATCGTCTCTCACGTATATTGCAATACCTTTCTTCTTGTGCTTATCTGCTGGTGCCGTAAAAAGCTTCCCAAGTTTTGGGCAAGTTAAGTATCTTTCCTCATTTTTCCTAATATGTGTTTCTTGTGAACAAATAATGTCAACATTCTGTTTAATTAGTTTGGTTAGAATCCTTTTCCTTTTAGATCTTGAATTTAGACCGTTTATATTAATGGAGAGGAGTTTCTTTTCTTCCTCCATTTAACTAAATCTGTTTTGCTTTTTGTCTGGTAACTATACGGCTCTCTTCTTGTGGTTGTTGTAAGGTTGTTTCTTCTCTTTCCTGTTGCAAGTTGTCTTTCCCTTGGGATTGGGAAGATTTTTGATCTTTATTCCTATAACAGCTACGCTCTTCCTGCAAATTCCTTTGGTTTTCCTCTCTAGAGTGTTGGTCTTCCATATTTGTTAGCTGATCAAGGAAGTCATGTGCCTATTCTATAGAATCTATTTTAAGTTTCCTTCCCTTCCATGATATTAACATCCCTTCAGGGATAAGCCATTTGAATGAGATTTCCTTTTTATTTAAATAATTAGCTAAAAATTTATAGTCTTGTCTCAAGGCCCTTACTTTTCTAGGGATTTGCTTAAGTATTGTAATTTCTTTGCCCTTGTATGTTATTCTCTCGTCTCTAGACATTCTAAGTATTAAGTCTCTCACGCATCTTCTTGAAAAATGGATATGGATCTCCCTCGGGCAGTTGTGATGTCTTGCGTAACTCCTGCTAACCCTGTAGACTTCGTTGAATTCTTTAAGTAAATCATCTTTCTCTTTCTCTAGCAATTCGGCCAATAGACCTGCCATTAATTGCTCTAATTCCTCATTCTTCAATTCTTCCACATTCTGAAATCTTAAGTATGCCGCTGCTCTGTCCATTTCTAGTTAGACCAAGGAGTCTTCCATTTCTCTGTTTACATTTTTAAAGTCTTCTTCTGCCCGCTCTAGGTTCTTCTCCATTCGCTCTGTCCTTGTCTCTATTTCTTTTATCTTTATTTCATTTTTTTCCATGGCCTGTTGCATTGACCCGATCTTATCTTCCACCTTCAGTATATCTGCTTTCATCTCTGCCTTCAATTTTCCCATCTCTTCCTTCAGTTCATTAATGTCCGCTCTAGTCTCGTTGTGGTTCTTGATCATAATCTCCTGCATTTTGGACATTGATTCTTGCAGAGATAATAATGTTGCTTGTAAGTTGGCATTGGTAACAGTCGGTTGTTTTTCCCCTGTCATGGATTCCTCAATGGTCTTCTGGATTGATGGGGAAGCTGGAGTCAATGTGGTCGTCAAGGTTGGGGTGTTCTTCCTTCCCGTTTTCAGGGCCGTGGTTGTTGTGGAGGTCATCTCTATTAGAATTTGTTTTTGCAATTGGACTATATTTATTATATTATCCCAAATCACCATTCAGTGCTATTACCCCTTGAATATAATTTCCAGACTGTTTACGAAGACTACTCAACCGAGTTATTTAATTCTATTTCTTCAGACTGATTTGTTGTTTGGGCAATTTAAATTCCAATATGGTAGACTTTTATCCAATACTATTTTATCTTCTCTGTAATAGATTTATCTATCAAATATAAGTATATTTGACGACTAAAAAATCAATATTATGTCAAATCCAACTCAGTTAGGGCTTTCAAACAGTTCTAAAATTTCTAACTCTATGTAAATCTTTATCCTATACTACATATTAATATTGAAAATTCAAATTAATCTAAATCAATCCTACTTAACAGTCCTTAAAGTTATTAAATGTTCAATATACAAAACACTCTAATCAATTAATGCTTTTATCTATAGAAAGCAGTGTACCTCTCATAAATAAATCACTTTTCAAATTTATAATTATTATATAGAGGAAGGAAAGATCAAAAGAAAAGACAAAGAAAAAGGAAGGGTACGGAAGGAAAGGAATGTTCTTGGTTTCAAGAAGTCTGTAGAGAAAGGTCCATAGGATTAATGCCAAAGGAAAGTCAAAACAAAATTGAAGTTGGTGTTTTTTGCCTTATTATGTCTCTTTCTGGACGCACCGGAAGATGGGGGTGTAAGAAAGTGCTGACTAATTGCTGTCAGCAATCCGTCTTGACCCAGCTTCCTTTAGTCTCTTTCTGTCTTCTTCTTCCCTCTTCTTCTTTCCCTCTGCCAACGATTATGGGTCTACTGTCTTACTCTTCTTCGCTTATAACCTCCACCTCAAATCTGTCGCGTTTGCAATCTGTCTTATAACCAGTATTAAGTTGAAATAGTAGAGAGTAGACCTTTCACACAGAATTCAAGGCGTCGCTTGTTGCTTTCACAACCAGGCTTCTTCTTCCTCTGCAGCTGAATTCCTCCTCTGGTCTTCTCAGATCTCACTCCGAAAAAGCAATTCACTCAGAGGGTCTCATCCACTGATCTCTTCGATTCCCTGCAATCTTCTCCTCTCCCCCAACTTCTCCTCCCCATCACCATCCTAACTGTAAATCATGTCCTTCTAAATGTAACAGTATCTTGTGTCTGAGAGTTATTCATTATTTTAACCACGTAAAAAAACAATCTGGTAATCCAAACCCTCCATTTTCTTTAGATTCTTGTAGCATTTTCAACTTTATTCTCAT